>NC_069502.1:641841566-642141566 GCF_027579735.1 Bombina bombina
TTTGAACCTGTAACCTTGGATCTTTCAAACAGTTTCTCTTGTAGTTAGGGCATTTACCAACTGAGCTACCTCACCGGCCTTTTCGGGAACCTCAAACAGAAATTATAAAATCCTAGGCCCTGTCTTACAGGAACTGGAACTATCACTGCAAAAAAAACACAGTTATCTGGCCCGTAGATAAAAAGAGAGGAGAAAACCTGCCTCAGGCAAGGAAGGAATGACTACTAAGTAGTAACTCTGAAGCACAATGTCCACAGACTATCTGGAACATCATGTATCCAAGTCTGAAGACAAACAGAGAGAATCAACCCCCCACTTGGACAAATTCCAGAATGGGGGCAAAATTCTTTATATCAGAACTATTCCTGTCAGATCAGGACCAAAACAAGGTCTTACCCTTGTACAGATGCACCAGAAACTTGGACTCCACTGTCCATAACGCCCCGCAGACTAGAACAGCAAAGTCAAATATCTTGTGTTTGGCAGCATCAGAAATAAAGAAATGGCTAGCTTAAGACCCTAAATACTGTACTGGAGCTGCTCCAAAGTAGTCTATCTAATTGGAATTAGAAAAGGCATTGCACCAATAAGATGCTGCACTTGACACAGTGGCAATACAAACTTCCATATAAGTCACAAGCTTAGTCCATTGATCCTGAAAAGAACAGCTATCCTCTCTAGGAATCGTAGATCACTTAGCCAGAGTAGAAATGCCCTACTACTTTAGGCACAGTGCACCCTGATATTTAATGGAGACAACTGGAAACCCTTTTTTTTTTTTTTTTTTTTTTTAAAAAACAGGAGACAGGGAAAAAAGAAATCCCTGACTTTTCCCATTCCTGCGAAAAACCTCCTAGCATGGTCTGGAACAGGAAACACTTCCATAAAGGAATCCTGGTATATAAAAAATTCACTAGATTACTAGGGTAGACAATGACATACATATCAGAGTCGTCCCAAATTAGCCAAAACCTCCTTACCATACACAAAGGTGTTCAAGCTTAAAGTGAATGTCAATTTTGATGCTAAAGTGCCCAGTTTTTAAAAATTCAATTAAAAACAGGGGCACTTTAATTCATCAAAATTTACATTTCACTCCTGTTGAGAGAAAAAAACTTACCTTTTAATCTTCACAGCAGCTCCAGCTTCCTCCGGTCGTTGCAAGCCATTTTTGACATCAGAAATGATGGATAGGTCATCATCCAATCACGGCTTCCCCCCCGGGGGAATCAGTGTCTGATTCAGCGCAGTGATTGGAGGAAGCCGGATTCCTCAGGAAGAGGCTTGGCGACGGGTGGAGGAAGCTGGAGCTGCTGTGAAGATTAAAAGGTAAGTTTTTTTTCTCAACAGGAGTGAAATGTAAATTTTGATGAATTAAAGTACCCCTGTTTTTAATCGAATTTTTAAAAACTGGGCACTTTAGCATTAAATTTGACATTCACTTTAAATCTGAAGGATAGTCCTCAGCATCAGATGAAGGAATTATACTGTTTGAATGTGATATTTCACCCTCAAAAAGCTCCTAGCGAATTGCACCGCATCAGACTTATGAAGGATAGCAACATATTTAGCAGAAACCTTACTATCTGAATATTTAAATGTCCTCTTGCCCTTTCTCTGAAAGAAAAGAAAGACAGATAACACCCCAGATATTGGAGAATACCTGAGCTGCAAAATCTGTAGACAAATAACTCCTCCAGGAGATTGAGAGGAAACGCAGGGCACTGCATGTGACACCATAAAGGATAGGGACAAATAAGGAGAAAACTGTGGCATAGCCTAAACAGCATCATCCTGAGAGAAATGAGACTGGTACAAATCATTGAACAAATGAAACTTGAAAAATAATACTGTCACTTTAAGCCTAAAGAGACATAACAAAAAACAGGATAAACCCAATCTCTCTAACATGGCGAAAGGAGACAATGGGGATCAGCATGCAAAAGTCAATAACAGCCCCCTGTCCCATCAATCCATAATATTGCAAAATATCAGCATACATAAACATGAATTCCAATTAGCAGCCAGCTAAATAAAGACCTTCATTGTTTAATCTTAAAGAACATACACACTGGGACTTCACAGTCACAAAAAAAACGTATATATTTTAACTTCAAGCAGGCTTTGTCAACTTTTTATTTGAACATAATCTGCCTTTATAGGTTTACATTTCACATGTACTTTATTAAATTAATTGAAAAATATAGAACAGATACTGTCTGTTACATACTACATATGGAAACAGGATCCAGAAAAAAACATCTTAGCCCCAAAATATCCTTAGCGATATCAAGACAAGGCTAATAGAACAATCTGACCCAACCGCTTCATTCTCAATCTGAGAACACGGAGGGTCACATGAGCGCATCTATACACACAGAAATGGCGTTGATTCGGCTACATTACTACCATAACAGTGAAAGGCCCTTAGTCCAGTGCCAAGCATGAAATAATAAAGTGCTGATAATTAAAAAAACAAGCCCCATATTCCAAACACCCATTCCCCGGTGCTACAGAAAAACCCTTTGCCCCGTATGAACTAGAACTACTACATACCACAAGGAAAAGTACAGGAATTATATTCCTAAACATCAAAGAAAAAAAAATAAGCCTCATGAAGCTGGTTAATCCCTGCATTACAAACAAAGGTAACCAGTGTCTCTCTGTCACAGTAAGTGCCTGCACCTGCCACAAATAATATCCCATCTAGGATCGATCAGTCCCATCATATATTGCAGAATGCTTTAAAGTGCCTAATCTCCCAACATAGAAGACTCAATAGCACTTACCTGCATGTAGCCGTCCGGCAGAAGGACGACACACCCGGTATGAAAGGATGCCATTCCTCACAGAGACCTGTGTAAAAAAGAAAGGCTAGAGTAAACGTACTCATGATTTCTATACTAGGGTAGCACAATGTTAGGAAAATGCAGCAAGGCCCACCCTGCAATTTCCTAACTGCTTTAAAGCCACCACTGAACTGGTGAAGAGACTAATGTGGAATACAGCTAGACCCAGATTTGACAGTAAAGAGCAGAGCAAGCCTGCTCTGGCCTTTAAAATAATAAAAACTTGATTGTAGAAAAATCTTCTTCAGATACCTAATTTTCATCTGAGTCACAAACGAGAATTTGGGGGTTTACTATCCCTTTAAAGATGAAATGTCCAGAAATCTCTACTCATGGAAAAACAAACCACTATCTTGGCTAGGGAAAATAGGCATCATAAAAATAAACATTCTTACACACATTTTATACGTTCTACAAACTACTCCTATAGCATTACCCTCAGGTTATCTTCCCCAAGTGCAAAGACTGATTGACCAGTTCATATGGGCAGATAAATACCCTAGAATCCCCCCCCAAAAAAACATGTACCTACCCAGAGACTAGGGGGGATTTGGAGTTGAAAGATTCCAAAAGAAGTTAGTGGAGGTATATGCAGGCAGCACAACTTAGTTAAAAATTGGTAAAGTTTATTAAATCATTTAAAACTGATACAAGCACAGAAACAATTGTTACCCAAACACACAGGGGGAAAGACTGCCTTCCGACGCGTTTCCTGCTCAAACTGAGCACTTCATCAGGGATGGCAGGTGTCTCCCTTCTAAACTATTTATTGGAGTCGAAGAAATTTAACCCTTCGTGTGCTACACTTTGAAAAAACATGTTCAGTTCATCTTTTCAACAAATGTAATTACTGAACAAGGATTATGAGTCCTCAACTCCAACAAATCTCGCCTTTTCATAACATAAATGATACATAAGTTTATACAATATTTACATTAAACAATTTTAACATTTTAATTCGTTTGCAGTTTGAAAGATAGATGTGATTACATTGTTAATGGAAAACGCTTGATTTTACGATAAGCATTTTCTAGATAGTCAAGGTGCTTTTATATCTTTTTAGCCCAAATATGTAACCGTTAGTAGTGGTATCTGCATGATAAGTTTATAAAATATACATGTGTACTTGATTTGTTCATGTGTTGAAAAATATACTAAGTGCAGATACACTTACCAACTCGGTTTCCTTTGTGTGTTTCTCACAATATGTTCATTTTTACAGATTATAAATTCAAATGAATTATGTTAAATCTTCAATGACAACTTAATAGTAGCAGTAGAACAGGTAATTTGTGTAATTATTACCCTATGAACTATCTTTATAGTAGCTAGTAATATTTATGTAGATTTTTGAATTTTGAGTTTAAAATGGTAAAAGTGACGCCCCTGAGTGTTACACTAGGAGCTATTTCTACATATTATAATAGTAACTTTGGTCTATTTACTTGGCAAGCGAGTTTGGACCCAGGAATATATATAGTGATTATTTTACTGGGAGCTAGCTCCATGTTTCAAAACAGAAAACACAAGATATCACATTTGGTTTATGGAGACTGTTATACATTTGTGGTAAGATTAATCCTATAGATATATTCGGCAACAAATATCTACTGATTTGAAGTATTACAAACAAGTTTTTAGTTAACATAAAATTAATTTGAGCTATCTATGTAAAAAACTTGCTATTCTTAAATTTGAATATAATTTCCCATTGTGGTCAATTAGTTGCCAGTATATAGCTGTAAGTCCCATATTTTATTCATCCCATTGGGAAATCCTGTTCTTAACTTATGTATCCAAAAGGCCTCTTTTTTATTTAGTTTTGCTAACCTGTCTCCTCCAGAAATTCTATTTGGCACCCTATCTATGATTTGAAATTGAAACATTCTGAGTATCTCTTCTTGCATATTTTTGTTATAATTGGTTCCATGTCTATGTGTTGCAAAGTGTCTAGCTACAGGAGTTTTAGGTTCTTTTGCCTCAATAGACAAAAGATGTTCACGTATTCGTTCCTTTACAGCCCTTATAGTACGACCTGTATATTGCTTGCCACATTTTGTGCATGAAACCAAATATACTGCATAGTCTGACTGGCAGTTGAAGTGAGATTCAATTGAAAATTCTTGTGCAGTGGTATGTGATGTAAATTTTTCCCCCATTTTTACGTAATGACAGCTTTTACAGGGTCTTACACCACATTTAAATGTGCCTATTTTTGGATTTAACCAAGTTACTCTGTCTTTACTATGTGCGATAGAATCAGAGAAATTTCTATTTACAAATTGACCAGTTCATATGGGCAGATAAATACCCTAGAATCCCCCCCAAAAAAAACATGTACCTACCCAGAGACTAGGGGGGATTTGGAGTTCCAGACCTCACTACATATAGAAAAGCCATACTTTTACAGAGAATAGTCAAATGGTCTCACAACACCTCCCAAAAAGCATAGGTCCAATTAGACAATTATTCAAACTTAACAATATCGGCACGTTGGCATGGTTACCTCCTCATAACAGACCTACATCAATTGCTAAATACCCCCATTGTGATGGAGGTCCTAACTGCTTGGGATAAATTGATAAGACACCAGAATGCATATCTCGTCTAAAAATTCTCCTCTGCTCCCAACTACCAATTACCTTATCACCATAGAAGATCCCGCAACAGAAAATCATATAAATTAAAAGAAGGATCCCTTTATGTCCTAAAAGATAACGGGAATCTTAAAACACAGGCTCAACTACAAGAAAGTTACGGGTACATATTTACCTCCTGGCTGCATTATCACCAACTCAAGCACTTCATCTCCTATCACAAACATAAGAAAGATCTAAATAGGGAAATCACCCCATTTGAGATCTTATGCACCCAAAACAAAACACAAAGACACCTTATCTCGATATCATACGAAATTGTTCTCATCCCAGATGACACAATCTTACCCACTTACACGTATCAATGGAGTAGGGAACTAGAGGCAGAAATAGATCACAGTACTTGGATAAGAGCTTTCAGACTGATGAAACCCTCTTCGGTCTCAGCCACAATACAGGAATCACACAAACTTCTATATAGATGGTATTTAACTCTGATAAGACTACACAAGATATACCCTTCCTTAAGCACAACATGTTGGAGAGGTTGTGGAGAAGGTTTCCTTCTTCGTATTTGGTGGTTTTGCCCAAAGCTAAGAAACTTCTAGACAGAAGAACTAGATATAATGTCAGAAATATTAGAAACCACTATCCCACATACCCCCAACATATTATTATTCCATTCACTACCCAAATTACAATTAGAAGCTACTCAGGCTCTCCTATTGATCATGTTCACTGGAGCTAAAAAACTAATACCCTAAATTGGAAATCGCCTAACCCACCAACACTATCTGAATGATACTCCCAAGTTAATGATATATTGATTCTGGAAAGATACCATTACCTGAAAACACATAGGCTGGACACACACAAGACAATATTAGCTATATGGAATAAGACTGTAAAAATCACACATCAATTAGAGGCTCAAAGATATGAAAATAACTAAAATACCTTAGGTTATTATTTATTTATTTTTAAATTCCCTCATCCCCCTCCCACCTTATCCCCTCCACTTCAACCTATACTATCACATTAATGCTCACCTTTAACTGCCTGCCCCCCCCCCCCCTTCATGGCAATATAAACACTTTCTAATGTACCTATAGCCAGTTGAAAATGACATTCGTTAAAATAAGAGATAGAGAAACAGTTTTTGGTTTTCTTTTTGCATTATTTATTTACTATGTAAAAGAAAAATTATAAATTCCAAAGGAAGGACACAGGAGACAAATAACTTGGACATGAATCTCTTCATACTAAATTTTCTTTTTAGTGATCCTGGACAATAAGCCTTTGATGTAACAACAAAGAAAGTTAGTCAGACATTTTGTTAGACAATAGACCTTCAATGTATAATGTCCTTACATAGCAAACATTAACTCTTTATATGAATGATGCACTTGCAACTTCTAAATGTAAACTGGCACTTTATTTACTGGATTACATAACAAGGTGGCTCCTGTAGATTTGCACACAGTAATATGGATAGATACACATATATAGTCCTTTATAATGATTGGCTGCTGCACTCCTTATATTAGCAGTCATGTAAACTGTGTATGCAGCACTATAGTAATCTCAGTATAAGGTAGTATGCAAGATGACAAGGGAACTACCTGACCAGCTGTATAATTCTGTTCTGTAGACAGTAATCCAGGGTAATTTGTAACTGTATAACTGCAATATACTTATATAATGTGACTAGCTGATGCTGTATCCTGCTGCACTGATCTGTAGCTGACATTACACTTATTATTAGCAGCACTTGTCAGATCCTGAGGTTCAGTCCTTGTTACTTGTACTTTATAACTGCATCCCCAAACTGTCACAAGATGGCTTCTGTACTGTTCTGATTCTAAGCACAGCCCACGTGATGACATCATCTTTGTATGGAAGCCTCAATGTGCCATCTAACCAAACCAGGAAGTAAGCACAACACTACATCTCCTTTCCAACTTTTTTTTTTAAACTTAACTGCACAACAACAACAACCGTAAGATAAATCAGTCTTCTCCAGCATCCTCTTGTATTGAGGACGTGAAAGCTGCTTCTTGTTTCTTCGGTTGACAAACGTTTCTCTGATATGTTGCATGTTGTCTCCGGCGAGTGTCTCTGAGATTCACTTCAGGAGACCAACAAACAACAGGTGTTCGTTGCCTGGGAGTACGAGCATGACTATTGTGGTCCTGGATAGAATTTCCTGACTCATCATTACAAGGTTCTTGTATTGATGCTGGTATTTCTGAGTCATCTTCTGTAGTTGAGTCAGAGCCTGTGTTTGGATCATGCCAAACACCACCCCAGATATCAAAGTAATTGTCTTATTGCTTTTGTATGTGATGGTCCTCACCAGCTTGTTCCCTCCTCTCTAGCAGTGGTCGTAGTTGGTTCACATGGTGGCGGCACACACTTGATTGAGTGGTTATCACATACATCTTTGGGCCCTCAACCAGGGCAACTACACCTGGTGCCCATTTTTCCTCTGTATGGTACACCATATACCAAACAAAGTCTCCTTCTGTGTAGGTCTGTGAAGGTTTTCCCACTCTCATTTTATCTTGCATGATGCAGACTGTTTATGCTACATCTGGTGTGATTAAAACCAGCTTTGTACGGATCTTCCTGCCAAACAATAGTTGAGCTGGGGCAACTCCCATGGTGGGGTGTTGAGTAACTCTATATTGTTGTAAAAATTGTAAAATGTTTTTAGTACTCACCTTCTTCTCTGCTTTTAGAACTTTCAGGGCTCTTTTAAAGGTTTGGACAAATCTCTCTGCTTGCCTGCTGGAGGCTGGGTGATATGGTGCCATCCGATGATGGTGAATTCCATTCGTATGTAAAAAATTCTGGAAGTCTTGTGACACAAACTGGGGGCCATTGTCTGTGACCAGTTTTCTTGGCAACCCAAATACTGAAAACAGTCTTTCTAATGCTGATATGACTTCAGTAGTTGTAGTTCTTGTCATTGGAATTACTTCTGGCCACTTAGAGTGTGCATCAATTATGATTAAGTATGAGATTCCATCAATAGGACCGGCAAAGTCCAAATGTAGTCACTCCCAAGGAGTAGTAGGCCAGTCCCATGGTTGTACAGCTCCTCGTGGAAGCTGTCCTTGAGCATGAACACACCCTTTGCATGCCATAATATAGTTCAAAATGTCCTTATCAATGGCTGGCCACCAAACAACCCCTAGCCTTCTGTTTCATTCTGACAATGCCTGGGTGTCCTTCATGAATGAGTTTTAATGTAGCTTGCCGTAGCCCATTAAGAATATACAAAATATACAGCGCTATAATCTGAAAGACTACCTAAGCCACTCTCCAACTATCTCCCCAAGATAGTAAATATGACCAAACAGATAATAAAATTGAGAGGGCGCTAAGAGCTAAGGTACCTAACACACTTAATCCAGGATAAAAAATATACAGAGCAATATTTGTGAAAATAATAATTTTTACTCAGTGAAATAAATATCTTACAAGGGACGTCTCCCTGGTTAAAGGCACAGTACAGCAGACATAAAAATACAATTTAATAAAAAGTAAAATTATATATTACAAGGAATACCACCCTGATGGGAAAAAGAGAGGATTGCGTAAAAAAAAAAAAAAAAGTAAAAAGGTCATAAAAAATCGTTAAAAACAATATTCGGCAGATGGATCTTGCGCTCTGTTCATAAGATATGTTTGCAAATGATATCTTGCCAGTTATACTTTAGCATATATTATCACTTATGAGAGCCAATATGATAGAAATGTACTTAGAATGTCACAAGAAAGAATCAGAACTAATATATAAATTAGAGGAGATTGGAGAGGGGAAATTTTGAGGCAAAACTCCTCAAGAAAGAATCAGAACTAATATATAAATAAGATACCCTTTATCCAAGAGGTTTAAACTCAGAGATGGATTTGTCTCCGTTCTTAGGAGTATAAATTCTTAGATTTGTAGATCCGTTAACATTAGCCTTCTTTAACCAATCACTTTATATATCTCTGTTTACATTTAGATAATTCACTGTTTGTAATGGATTAAAAAATATTATAATTATATCCTCAAGTTCCATAGAAAAAGGTATCGATTAAAAAGCAAGTACCATTAGTACTACTCTGTCCTAATGATAGAAACATTAATGCAATACTATATATCCATGTCTAATTATTACAGCAGAATATATAAACCTGATATGGAAACAAAATACTTCTCATCTTTTAGTTCCATGAACGTTACAACTTAAAGGTCCAATCTCCAATATAGGAGTACACAAATATTTAGATCAATCAGATATAACACCAAAATTTAAATATCCAGAATACAACATTAGATCTATATCCTAAACCTCAAAATGAAATACTCAATAACACCCCATGTTTTTACACAATTCGATAATATATTTTTTTATTATTTAGTATATAATATTGGTAATGTGTATAAATAAGAATAGTTTGTATACTAAATTGCCATATGTCTTTAAATAGAAACCAATATGATAAGACTATTGATTAATAGATGCATTCATGTTAGATATACATATATATAAGTGGAATACCACCCCTTGGAATTTACCACCCTGAGGGAGTTTTTAATCGCCTATTTTGTATATAATCTGGGATAACGACCTTTTCATATCCCCAACCTCTAGTCTTTTATCCTCCTTTATATATTATATATAAAAAAGCTTTTCTAAAAAGGAAAATGGAGAGCCGATGCAGCAAAAATGATTAATAAAAATACACCACCTTAAAAAACTACCTTGTGATTCCACCTTAAGATACAACTAACAAAAAAAGATCAACCAATGAGAATGAAGCAGCCGATTTTTAAATAATGTTCTGAGAGCAACTGACATCTTGAAAAAGCCCAGATACACGGGTGAAACGCGTAGAAGTAAGAAGTTGCTCATTTGCTAAGAACTCACTTCACTAGGTACCTAGTATTTTACCCGCGTGTATATTACGCTAAGAGCGGGTGTTCGCTAAATTATTTCCTCTGCCTGAGCCGGGATACAGCTGGTTACACACACGCAGGGAGCAGTGTGTCTTTCCTTTCGGAGGCTAGCAGCTGGGATCCAGCCGGTTACTTACACGCAAGGAGCGGCGTGTTCTTGCCTTAGAAGCTAGGAGCCGGGATCCAGCAGGTCACATACACGCAAGGAGCGGCGTGTCTTTTCCTCCAGGGGTCAACCAAACGAAAATCAGACCGGCATCAGTGGCAAATTGATCATAGCTGCTGCAACACTGTGTGAGTTACAGTTATATTTTTTGATCACAAGGTGAGAAGCGGATACATAGTATCTGAACGAGACTTTCTGTTTGCTGTTAATACGGACAATGATACATGAATAGATTTACCGAAAGCTCTTTTGTGTTAAAGTTGCAGAGTGACGGTAATACTTGTGACATTCTAAGTACATTTCTATCATATTGGCTCTGATAAGTGATAATATATTCTAAAGTATAACTGGCAAGATATCATTTGCAAACATATCTTATGAACAGAGCGCAAGATCCATCTGCCGAATATTGTTTTTAACGATTTTTTATGACCTTTTTACTTTTTTATTTTTTTTGCGCAATCCTCTCTTTTTCCCATCAGGGTGGTATTCCTTGTAATATATAATTTTACTTTTTATTAAATTGTATTTTTATGTGTGTTAGGTACCTTAGCTCTTAGCACCCTCTCAATTTTATTATCTGTTTTGCAGCCCATTAGGAACAAGAACTCTCTCACCCCATAAAATACATCCATTTCTTAGTGTGAGTTCTTTCGATCGTAGTATGTACACTCGCTGCACATCACAGCCAGTTCTTGGCCAACCATTTCTCAAATACTTTGCCAGAAGTTCTAATTCAGTATCACAAGCTGTCTCCTTTGCAATTTATTTGGAATGTTCTAAACCTGTGAAACACATACTTGGAAGGCTTTCTTGAACAACTGGTGAGGAATTTATTAGTGGAAGCCTGGACATGGCATCAGCATTGCCATGGGAATCATGGGCCCTGTATTTGATGGAGTAATGATATGCTCCCAAAGTTAGAGCATACCTTTGCAATCTAGCCGCTGTAGTGATTGAAATTCCCTTCCTTAGATTAAAGATGGTCAGCAGTGGCTTATGGTCAGTTAAAAGAGTACATTTTCTACCATAAATATAGTTATGGAACTTCTTAACAGCCCATACAATGACCAATGCCTCATTGTCTAATTGAGAATAGTTCTTCTCTGCCGTCGTTAAAGAACGAGAAGCAAAGGCTACCGGTTGGTCTGTCTCAACTGGCATCGGGTGACAAGACAGCCTCTAAACCATAAGGAGAAGCATCACATGCTATCATGAGTGGTTTCTGAAGATCATAGTGCATTAACATGCGGGAACACAGGAGTAGGTTCTTGGATTCCTAGAAGGCTTGATTGCATTCACTGCTCCACAACCAGGGTCAATTTGTCTCAAGAAGCTGATGTAGTGGGAGTAACGTATGGGCTAGCTTTGGAAGAAAACGGTGGTAATAGTTAAGGAGATCAAGGTATGATCGTAGTTGTGATGCATTCTGTGGTATTGGAGCTTGTTGCAAGGCCTTTACTTTATCATCAGCAATGTGTAGGCCATGACAATCTATAACATGGCCACAAAATTCTAATTTGTCACGCATGAAAGCACACTTCTCCAAGTTGAGCTTCAGCCCATAGGTCATTAGCCGCTGCAAAACCGTGATTAGCATGTCATCTAAAAGGCATTGGACATGGGATAGTCCATTTAACAGTTCTATCATGGTGTGTTGCCAGATGGCTGGTGCAGGAGCAATGCCGAAGACCATACGATTATATTGAAATACCCACGGTGAGTATTGATTCTGAGTAACTTGCAGGAATCTGGATGTACTTCAAATTGAAGGTAAGCATTTTTTTAAATCAGTCTTTGTGAAATGTTGTGCCCCAGCTAAGGCCTAGATTTGGAGTTCGGCGGTAAAAGGGCTGTTAACGCTCCGCGGGTTTTTTTCTGGCCGCACCATAAATTTAACTCTGGTATCGAGAGTTCAAACAAATGCTGCGTTAGGCTCCAAAAAAGGAGCGTAGAGCATATTTACCGCAAATGCAACTCTCGATACCAGAGTTGCTTACGGACGCGGCCGGCATCAAAAACGTGCTCGTGCACGATTCTCCCATAGGAAACAATGGGGCAGTTTGAGCTGAAAAAAAACCTAACACCTGCAAAAAAGCAGCGTTCAGCTCTTAACGCAGCCCCATTGTTTCCTATGGGGAAACACTTCCTACGTCTGCACCTAACACTCTAACATGTACCCCGAGTCTAAACACCCCTAACCTTACACTTATTAACCCCTAATCTGCCGCCCCCGCTATCGCTGACCCCTGCATTACACTTTTAACCCCTAATCTGCCGCTCCGTAAACCGCCGCCACCTACGTTATCCCTATGTACCCCTAATCTGCTGCCCTAACATCGCCGACCCCTATGTTATATTTATTAACCCCTAATCTGCCCCCCACAACGTCGCCGACACCTGCCTACACTTATTAACCCCTAATCTGCCGAGCGGACCTGAGCGCTACTATAATAAAGTTATTAACCCCTAATCCGCCTCACTAACCCTATCATAAATAGTATTAACCCCTAATCTGCCCTCCCTAACATCGCCGACACCTACCTTCAATTATTAACCCCTAATCTGCCGACCGGAGCTCACCGCTATTCTAATAAATGTATTAACCCCTAAAGCTAAGTCTAACCCTAACACTAACACCCCCCTAAGTTAAATATAATTTTTATCTAACGAAATAAATTAACTCTTATTAAATAAATGATTCCTATTTAAAGCTAAATACTTACCTGTAAAATAAATCCTAATATAGCTACAATATAAATTATAATTATATTATAGCTATTTTAGGATTAATATTTATTTTACAGGCAACTTTGTAATTATTTTAACCAGGTACAATAGCTATTAAATAGTTAAGAACTATTTAATAGTTACCTAGTTAAAATAATAACAAATTTACCTGTAAAATAAATCCTAACCTAAGATATAATTAAACCTAACACTACCCTATCAATAAAATAATTAAATAAACTACCTACAATTACCTACAATTAACCTAACACTACACTATCAATAAATTAATTAAACACAATTTCTACAAATAAATACAATTAAATAAACTATCTAAAGTACAAAAAATAAAAAAGAACTAAGTTACAGAAAATAATAAAATATTTACAAACATAAGAAAAATATTACAACAATTTTAAACTAATTACACCTACTCTAAGCCCCCTAATAAAATAACAAAGCCCCCCAAAATAAAAAATTCCCTACCCTATTCTAAAATACAAAAATTACAAGCTCTTTTACCTTACCAGCCCTGAACAGGGCCCTTTGCGGGGCATGCCCCAAGAATTTCAGCTCTTTTGCCTGTAAAAAAAAACATACAATACCCCCCCCCAACATTACAACCCACCACCCACATACCCCTAATCTAACCCAAACCCCCCTTAAATAAACCTAACACTACCCCCCTGATGATCTTCCTACCTTGTCTTCACCATGCCAGGTTCACCGATCCGTCCTGGCTCCAAGATCTTCATCCAACCCAAGCGGGGGCTAGACATCCACTGAAGAAGTCCAGAAGAGGGTCCAAAGTCTTCCTCCTATCCGGCAAGAAGAGGACATCCGGACCGGCAAACATCTTCTCCAAGCGGCATCTTCTATCTTCTTCCATCCGATGACGACCGGCTCCATCTTGAAGACCTCCAGCGCGGATCCATCCTCTTCTTCCGACGACTAGACGACGAATGACGGTTCCTTTAAGGGACGTCATCCAAGATGGCGTCCCTCGAATTCCGATTGGCTGATAGGATTCTATCAGCCAATCGGAATTAAGGTAGGAATTTTCTGATTGGCTGATGGAATCAGCCAATCAGAATATAGTTCAATCCGATTGGCTGATCCAATCAGCCAATCAGATTGAGCTCGCATTCTATTGGCTGTTCCGATCAGCCAATAGAATGCGAGCTCAATCTGATTGGCTGATTGGATCAGCCAATCGGATTGAACTATATTCTGATTGGCTGATTCCATCAGCCAATCAGAAAATTCCTACCTTAATTCCGATTGGCTGATAGAATCCTATCAGCCAATCGGAATTCGAGGGACGCCATCTTGGATGACGTCCCTTAAAGGAACCGTCATTCGTCGTCTAGTCGTCGGAAGAAGAGGATGGATCCGCGCTGGAGGTCTTCAAGATGGAGCCGGTCGTCATCGGATGGAAGAAGATAGAAGATGCCGCTTGGAGAAGATGTTTGCCGGTCCGGATGTCCTCTTCTTGCCGGATAGGAGGAAGACTTTGGAGCACCGGATTATGGATCGCCAACCCCCGCTTGGGTTGGATGAAGATCTTGGAGCCAGGACGGATCGGTGAACCTGGTATGGTGAAGACAAGGTAGGAAGATCTTCAGGGGATTAGTGTTAGGTTTATTTAAGGGGGGTTTGGGTTAGATTAGGGGTATGTGGGTGGTGGGTTGTAATGTTGGGGGGGGGTATTGTATGTTTTTTTTTACAGGCAAAAGAGCTGAAATTCTTGGGGCATGCCCCGCAAAGGGCCCTGTTCAGGGCTGGTAAGGTAAAAGAGCTTGTAATATTTGTATTTTAGAATAGGGTAGGGAATTTTTTATTTTGGGGGGCTTTGTTATTTTATTAGGGGGCTTAGAGTAGGTGTAATTAGTTTAAAATTGTTGTAATATTTTTCTTATGTTTGTAAATATTTTATTATTTTCTGTAACTTAGTTATTTTTTATTTTTTGTACTTTAGATAGTTTATTTAATTGTATTTATTTGTAGCAATTGTGTTTAATTAATTTATTGATAGTGTAGTGTTAGGTTAATTGTAGGTAATTGTAGGTAGTTTATTTAATTATTTTATTGATAGGGTAGTGTTAGGTTTAATTATATCTTAGGTTAGGATTTATTTTACAGGTAAATTTGTTATTATTTTAACTAGGTAACTATTAAATAGTTCTTAACTATTTAATAGCTATTGTACCTGGTTAAAATAATTACAAAGTTGCCTGTAAAATAAATATTAATCCTAAAATAGCTATAATGTAATTATAATTTATATTGTAGCTATATTAGGATGTATTTTACAGGTAAGTATTTAGCTTTAAATAGGAATCATTTATTTAATAAGAGTTAATTTATTTCGTTAGATAAAAATTATATTTAACTTAGGGGGGTGTTAGTGTTAGGGTTAGACTTAGCTTTAGGGGTTAATACATTTATTAGAATAGCGGTGAGCTCCGGTCGGCAGATTAGGGGTTAATAATTGAAGGTAGGTGTCGGCGATGTTAGGGAGGGCAGATTAGGGGTTAATACTATTTATGATAGGGTTAGTGAGGCGGATTAGGGGTTAATAACTTTATTATAGTAGCGCTCAGGTCCGCTCGGCAGATTAGGGGTTAATAAGTGTAGGTAGGTGTCGGCGACGTTGAGGGGGGCAGATTAGGGGTTAATAAATATAACATAGGGGTCGGCGATGTTAGGGGTAGCAGATTAGGGGTACATAGGGATAACGTAGGTGGCGGCGATTTGCGGTCGGAAGATTAGGGGTTAATTATTTTAAGTAGCTTGCGGCGACGTTGTGGGGGGCAAGTTAGGGGTTAATAGATATAATACAGGGGTCGGCGGTGTTAGGGGCAGCAGATTAGGGGTACATAAGTATAACGTAGGTGGCGGTCGGCAGATTAGGGGTTAAAAATTTTAATCGAGTGGCGGCGATGTGGGGGGACCTCGGTTTAGGGGTACATAGGTAGTTTATGGGTGTTAGTGTACTTTAGGGTACAGTAGTTAAGAGCTTTATAAACCGGCGTTAGCCAGAAAGCTCTTAACTCCTGCTATTTTCAGGCGGCTGGAATCTTGTCGTTAGAGCTCTAACGCTCACTGCAGAAACGACTCTAAATACCGGCGTTAGGAAGATCCCATTGAAAAGATAGGCTACGCAAATGGCGTAGGGGGATCTGCGGTATGGAAAAGTCGCGGCTGAAAAGTGAGCGTTAGACCCTTTAATCACTGACTCCAAATACCAGCGGGCGGCCAAAACCAGCGTTAGGAGCCTCTAACGCTGGTTTTGACGGCTACCGCCGAACTCTAAATCTAGGCCTTAGTTAGCAAAAACCTTTTCTGTCCTAGGTAATGGATACTTATCCACTGCTAACTGTTCATTCAACACAATCCTAAAGTCTCCACATATTTTGATCTGTCCATCTTTCTTCCTTACCGGTACAATAGGAGAAGCCCACTTACTACGATGCACTGGGGATCTTTAACTCTTCTAACCTTCTCCGTTCAGCATCAACTTCTGCCCTTAAAGCAAATGGCACAATTCGTGCTTTGAAAAACATTGGCCTACCTCCATGTTTTAACTGTAACCGTACCCTTTTGTTCTTAACTTTTCCCAAAGCATTTTCAAACACCGGGGCATATTTGGTCTTAATGTTCTGAATCCACTGGGCACGATCAACTCAAATATGATGAACTTCACTGTTTTTGAGGCTCTCAGGCATGCCAAGGGCCTGTATCCAGTCCCTTCCATAAAGAGGTGGGCCACCTGATTTTAGTATATATATATATATATATATATATATATATATATATATATATATATATAGTGTAATATTGGTTTTACTGTTTGTACACACAAATACAGATGCACACCCCAGTGGCGTCAATACTTTTCTGGAGTATGTTTGTAGCTTCAAGGTAGTGGGCTGCAGCAATACTGGAATTTTCCGCTGTTTCCAATCTTTAATCGTCATAACTGAAACTTCAGCCCCAGTATCCAAGTCCATGGTCAAATCTTTTCCTTCAATATTAACATGAACGGTCAAAGGCTCAGACCCTGCTGCCATGGTGTATACAGTCAAACTCTGAACAGTCATTTCCTCCTCTGAATTTGATGTGGCTCCACTATAAGCCATGTGGTAATTTCCCTTCTTATGTGTTTTGCTTGAGGCACTCTGCTGAGATCCTCTGCAAGCCTTCTTTAAGTGTCATATTTTACCACAGCCATGACAACAAGCATTTTTAAATCTGCATTCAGAAGCTACATGATTCTGTGCTCCACATCTGTAACAGTTAATAGGCTATGCTGATTTTGCTGAATATTTACTGGCTGGTTTAGTCTGTTGCTTTACATTGGAGAAAAATACCTGTTCTTCCTTAGTGTGGGAATGCTTCTGCAATAAACTAGTGTCTCGTGTGGCCTGTTCCAAAACAGAAGCAATCTCTAGTGCTTTATGGAAGATCAGGTTCTCCTCTGTCAAAAGTCGCCTTTGAATACATTCTTTACTGATACCCATAATGAACTGAACACTAAGGGCCATATTCAGGTAATCCCCAAAAGCACAGGTGCTAGCCAATTTCTTTAAACTGATTGCAAATGTAGATACAGTCTCTTGTACCCCTTTGGCGCCTGCTATAAAACTTGAACCGCTCAGCAATCTCTAATGGCCATGGTTGGAAATGCTGTCAATTTTTCATTAAAGTTTTCATTAAATAAAAAGCTTATTTAATTTACCATATGAATGGTAATCAATCATTTACCATGTGAGTTTTGTTGACTTAAATAGTTAACACTTTGGAGAGCTCTCAAGGCTTTCTGATCTGTTGCAAACAAGTCCTAAAAGTCAGAATGTAAATTAGACATTACAATAGAATTGAGGGATTCGAAAGAAGAAAATGCATGTTTAATGGTGCTTTTAAGGTATTCCTCGTGAATTTATATTGTATCTTTTAATTTATTTTATTTCCTCTTTATACAATACAACTAGTAAAGAAAACAACATCACATAATATAATAGCCACTTCAGTTACTGCTATTGGTAGAAAATACAGAAAAAAAAGCACCAGCATAGCACTGAAAACACACCAAAGTTCTCTTAAATGAAACAGTGAAGCCCTTCATTGGTTGCACCAACCAATCTTTCAAAACAATGAGGCTTTCATTCCTTAATAGGAGGCTTTATGTTCTTCACATACAAATCTTGAAAAATGTATTTACTAAATAGAAAACTTTTGTAAATGTAAACACTGATTTTGGACATAATTACAAGTTAAGCGCAAACGTTTGTGCTTGAGCGATAAGGGGTTCATCGTGGGGGTTTGCGCTTGTCGGGCTTACTGCTCTTATTACGAGTTGAAAGTAAAAGCGGTCGCTTGAGCACAATCGCGATTTATGCTAGAATAATTACGGCAACTTTAGAGCTCTGTTTAACTGTTTGGCAAAACTAAAAAGTGTCACAAAACACATCAAAAATACACTCATAATAACACAACACATAACATATTTAAAAAAAATATTGCACACAAAAGTTATAAGGGCTCAAAGATTTGTTATCTCAGATGTTAGAAAAAAAAGGCAGACAAAGGAACATTGAGATATATACATATACATCTCTAAAGATGTGTATGTATGTATATATATATATATATATATATATATATATATATATATATATATATATATACTGTATATACATATGTATTATGTATTTTTATGTGTATATATATATATTTACATACATATATACAAATATAAACACAAATACATATGTATACATATATAGAAGTGCATTGGAGCCCTTTGCAGTTAAAGGGACAGTCAACCCAAAAAGCTTCATAAGTCCATCCTATAAAGTTCCAAACGCTTAATATTTTCCACTATAGCCATATTTGTCACATAAATCTTTTATAAGTAATACCACTTACTTTTTCTGCCTCTTTAAAATGTCCCCCTGCCCCCTTCCCTATTTCGTCACAAGGATCTTCATGGTATTCAAGTTCTCAGTTATTTCTCGGCTGTACACGCTACGTTTTTTTGCGCATGCGCAATGGGCCGATAAGACTGTACAATGCGGTCTCATTACGTGTATAACTGACAACTAGTGTATGTACAAGGGACATCATGGGAAGTACCAATATTAGGGTCTGTGCTTTGGTGCCTTTGTCATTAGTGCATGCCGTTTGAGTCAAAACGTTAAAGGGACACTGTACCCAAAAATTTAATTTCGTGATTCAGATTGAGCATGAAATTTTAAGCAAATTTCGAATTTACTCCTATTATCAAATTTTCTTCATTCTCTTGGTATCTTTATTTGAAATGCAAGAATGTAAGTTTAGATGCCAGCCCATTTTTGGTGAACAACCTGGGTTGTCCTTGCTGATTGGTGGATAAATTCATCCACCAATAAAAAAAGTGCTGTCCAGAGTACTGAAACCAAAAAAAAAGCTTTGATGCCTTCTTTTTCAAATAATGATAGCAAGAGAACGAAGAAAAATTGATAATAGGAGTAAATTAGAAAGTTGCTTAAAATTGCATGCTCTTTCTGAATTACAAATTAACAAATTTGGGTTCAGCGTCCTTTTAAGTGTCCTGTCAGTGTAGGTGCAGGCTTTTCAGTAATGGCGTGTGCAGTATCCCTTGCATTGTGATAGATTGTAAATACTGTATACCAGTTACTCAGCAGTAAAGCAAAATGTTCAGTGTTTACGGGGACTTGTCTATATATATATATATAGATGAAAAAACATATTTAGGTGATATTAATTTTTAATAAAGATTTTAACTATATTTACTGTAAAAATGTCACATTCCAATGTTCTGTACATAGCAGAATATGTTCTATGTATTTTAAAATATATATACTGTATATATATATATATATATATATATATATATATATATATTTAGGTATAGATTGTACCAAAATAGCATCAGATATACGTAGAAGTATGTATTTATAAATAAATAGAACATATTCTTCTTTGTAAAGAACATTGGGATGTGAAATATTCATATTTTCATGTCTGGTTAGCGCACATGAGAATATGCGATCGTCTTTGCGCAAGTGTGGTTTTAGTTTTTTTTTCTCCATTGACTTCTATGGGGAACACGTAAACGTGCACGCGATATTGTAAGTTCAGCTTTTTGCGCTTGTCATGTTAGTGTGAGAGAGAAAACGGTTTACTTTCAACTCATAATACGAGCACAGCCTGACGAGCGCGAAAAGGTTACTTCTAGCGCAATTAACTCTCGAGTGGGAGCAGTAATTAGTGCTCCACTTGTAATCTGGCCCTTTATCTGGTACATCAAATGTGTTACAATCAATTCTACATGCCCAATACTGTCTCCCAAGGATTAAGAGGTTTGAAAGTGTAAAAATATTTGGGATGCTGTGACCTGGTCTTTAAAGCTTGTACTTTCCTAAAGAAATCAGCAACAATTACCTTTCTATAATTTAGTGTAAATTGATTATATATAAAAATATATAAAAAAACAATCAGAAAAAAACAGCAGAAGATTCACAGTTACCACATTTCATAGAAGGTTGAACTTTCTTTGCCTGTATCTGAAAATGTTGGGTATCTTAAAATAAGGAGGGGTGAAGTAGTACAGTTGTACAGACTGTAGCCATCAATTGTTTGCATATATTTATACATACAGTACATTATATATATATATATATATATATATATATATATATACACACACACACAAACACACACACATATATATATATATATATATATATATACATACACACACACACACAGATATATACACACAAACACACACAAAAGTTCTTGTCAATAGGTAAAATAAATATTGTAAATTAATGATACAAAGGCAATAAAAATGATTTTCACTTAAAAAAAAAAAAAATTACTTGTCAGAAATGTCCTTTACACAATCTTGAGATATATTTTCATCTTCAGTCGAGTCCTCTTTTGCTGAAGACTGTTCTATCTTCTCTTCTGTGTTATATAATCCAGGGTTACTTTGAACTGGATGACACATTGTGGAGACACCTGCAGTCAGTTGAAAATGTTGTGCTATCATGCTCAGCTGTTTGCCTATAAATGATAACTCACTACTTATGCCCATCAAACTTACATTTGTGTACTTTTGCTGTTCTTGTATTGATGTTAGCCTTTCAAGAAGAAGACACATATTTTGCTCATTACGCTCCCAATGCTCTTGTTCAGCAAGCATGCTTTGCCTTTGTAGATAGACAAGATCAGCAATTGATGCATGACTTGAAAGTTGTGCTTGATTGTGCAAATGTGTTGGCTGAGAGTTTTGCTGAACACTTTCTGTTTGGGAAACATAGCCTTGCCCTTCAATGGTTGGATGAGCTGGTTCAGGCAGATCTTTCACTGGCGTTTGTCTTTTGATATCTGATACTGTGCAATCTCTATCTGGTTTTTGTTGAAAATTATCAGATATGGCTAAGTTTACAACTGGTGTTGGTGAAGAAATACTTGGTTGGTCAACAAAAGCAGCACTAAATTTAGAAGTGGCAGATTCAAAATGTTCATCTTGTTCTTTTGACCCATCCTGTCCAAAGTCTCTATTCTCTGCTTCAAGGGTATTTCCGTGATCGTTGGAAGTGAACATTTTAGACTCATCATTTACGTCCTTTTTTCTAAGGCACTCTGGGTATTCAGTGAGACTGCACTCCCCAGGAATAATGAAAGGAGCTCTGTCACTGTTATCTGCATTAGCTGTTAAAAATTGTGAAAACAAACGTAAAATAGCATTAATCAGAATTTTAAATGTTTCTGAAAATATTATTATAAAATATGATACTCAACTTACTTAAAATGCTAGTTGACAAATCATTTTGAATTACAATATCTCTATTTGCATGTTCTGAAAAGGGTACAGATGTAGGGTGATTTTCCGATACTGGTTCCTCATATGGTTCCAAAGGTTGATCACCATCAGATTGAGTCAATGCCGACTGCAGATTACCTGTAGAGCCTAAATAAGAAGAAACCATCTCATACTGGAAAGGGAAAATTACATTTCTATTATCATACACTAATATGCAAATGATAAACTTCATAACTTATATAATGCTGATGAGCTCTAATTAAAAAGAAAAAGCAAATCTAAGACATTTATAGCTAAAACTGGACAAGCTTTTATAAAATCTTTTAATTACAGAAATATCTATATCATAATTTCAGTTATAAAAACATTTTATAATATTTTTAGAGTTACATTATTCATACAGAAAAAAAAAACTTTTTCATACTTAGGTGAAAAGATATTTTGGAACTAGTACACTATACTGCCCTTTTGGAGCAGTTAAAAATGCATCTAGAAGTCTTCTAGACCCCTTTCCAACAGATCCACCTATTTAAGTTAGCCTCAGTTTACAAATAGCCAGAAGAACTTATTAGGAGTGGAAGAAAAAAAAAAAAAAAGAGAGGAAATTTTGTCCTTAGAAAAAAACTGTGAAAGGTCAGATATAGTGGGAGAACTTTCATAAGTAACCTAACAATTGTGAATAAACTTGTTTGTGGGTAAGTATAAACATTTCCTCTCATTGTGTATGCTGACATAATATTCAGTAAATACTGGAAAGGTGCTTGGATTGCCACAGGGGGCGTTAGTAAACAAGGAATGGAAGAGGATGCAAGTTGGTAACCTCCAAGCATGATGATCTTAATTTACTGCACTTAGCTGCCGTTGGGCTAGATTATGCATCGAGCAAATCTTTAGTACAATAAGCGCAAACGCGATTGCGTGATCTCAGTATTTTTTGCACTCGGCTCCATATTACAAGTGGCACAGTGTTTAAATTAACGCAAATTTGTTTTCCCAAACTTACAGTAATTTACGACGCCCAGATTTTCTTGGGTGGTGTTGAGCGTCATTGTGCGCTCATATTACAAGTCGCGATTGCTCAAACACAATCACATTTTATGCTCAAACTTTTTACGTGAACTTAAAGTGATGGTAAACTTTAAAGTTTGTATTTAAAATATTTGTAATCATAAAGTAAAAGATGGGGACTTTAATTCATGAAAGGCTTAATAAACGCTTACTTTTCTAATAATTACACTTTAATGTCTTTATATATTCTGTCGTTCCTCCGCCCGTAATGGATACTCTATTTCTTAGGCTGTAGCCAATCATATTGGGTCCCCTTTGGCATCCAGCAAGTAAATAATAATGCCCCTGGGGGGAACGATACAATTGGCAACAGCCTGAATCATCACAGAAGTAAGAAATAGAGTATCTGTTACGGGCAGAGGAACGGCAGAATATATGAAGACATGAAAGTGTAATTATTAAAAAAATTAAGCGTTTACAAAGTCTTTCATGAATTAAAGTCCTTATCTTTTACTTTATGATTACAAACATTGTAAATACAAACAAAGTTTACCATCACTTTAAAGCTCATGTAAAGAGTTTGGGTTTTAAAAAATTGCAGTAAGCAACCCTAAAACACCAAATTACCCACCACAAATTACCCTGCTACACAACCCCTAAACCACCACACAGCCCACCGCAAACTACCCAGCTACACTTTTAACCCTTAAACCACCAATACCCCTTCACAAACTACGCAGCTACACTATTAACCCCCAACCACCAATACCCCCAATTGCAAAATATTCTGTAACCCATTAACCTCCTTACCACCCCAGCCCTCCATTGCAAAATACCCCCTAACCTCCTAGCAGCTTATCCCTCCAACACCCCTAACCTAACGCCACCTAAGTTACAAAAAAAAAAAAAACTACCATTACAAAAAATTAAAAACCTACCATTACAGAAAATAAAAAAAAGTTACCAAAAATAATTAAAAAAAACAACCTGAAAGACCTATCCTAAAACTAAAGACTCCTTCAACTAGAACACTGCCGGGCAATTTTTAAAGTAGGTTTTAGTGTTTGTTTAGGTTTTTTTTTTTAGGGGTGGGCTTTTTTAAGGGAACTTTCTTTTAAGGTTAGATTTTACTGGTTGGGTTATTTCTATTATCAAACTTATTTTGTTCCTTTGGTATCATTTCTTGAAAAGCATACCTATAAAACAGTTGTTGTATATGAATGCCAATGAAGAAATGTATACACACATTAAAGTGTCAGTAAACCTACTTTTATAAAGTTTGGCTAATTATATTAGCCAAACTTTATAAAACCTAATGTACCCTTTTAATTTTTTTTAAAAAACGCTGTTTTACAGACCTGCTCTCTGTACTCTACTGAGCGGGTCTGTTATATTTACTCAGCGCATCGGGCCAGCTGTATTGTCACAGCCCGGCCCGACCGTGCCATAAGACTAAGTGCAGCTCGCTCCTGCTCTGTCTGACCCGCTCAGCAGAGTACAGAGAGCGGGTCTGTAAAACAGCGGGGGGTTTTTTAATTAAAAGGGTACATTAGGTTTTATAAAGTTTGGCAAATATAATGTTATATAATTATTATTTTTAAGGTTTACTGTCCCTTTAATATATTTATATGCGTTTATACAGTAATCCAAGCAAAAAACACAAACATGGTAGAAAAATCATACATACATAATTGCAAGAGTTAACACTGTCAGAAAACCCCATACTATTGTGAAATAAGAAACAAAGCTGCCAGTATTAACACTATTAAGTCTTGCTAAAGAAACAGAATTTATGCTTACCTGAAAAATTACTTTCTCCAACGGTGTGTCCGGTCCACGGCGTCATCCATTACTTGTGGGATATTCTCCTCCCCTACAGGGAAAGGCAAGGAGAGCACACAGCAAGAGCTGTCCATATAGCTCCCCCTCTGGCTCCGCCCCCCAGTCATTCGACCGACGGTTAGGAGAAAAAGGAGAAAACTATAGAGTGCCGTGGTGACTGTAGTGTATAAAGAAAAAGAAAAATTTTTCAAACCTGATTAAAAAACCAGGGCGGGCCGTGGACCGGACACACCGTTGGAGAAAGTAATTTATCAGGTAAGCATAAATTCTGTTTTCTCCAACATTGGTGTGTCCGGTCCACGGCGTCATCCATTACTTGTGGGAACCAATACCAAAGCTTTAGGACACGGATGAAGGGAGGGAGCAAATCAGGTTACCTAAACAGAAGGCACCATGGCTTGCAAAACCTTTCTCCCAAAAACAGCCTCCAAAGAAGCAAAAATATCAAATTTGTAAAATTTGGCAAAAGTGTGCAGAGAAGACCAAGTCGCTGCCTTACATATCTGATTAACAGAAGCCTCGTTCCTGAAGGCCCATGTGGAAGCCACAGCCCTAGTGGAGTGAGCTGTGATTCGTTCAGGAGGCTGCCGTCCGGCAGTCTCATAAGCCAATCGGATAATGCTTTTCAGCCAGAAAGAAAGAGAGGTAGCAATAGCTTTTTGTCCTCTCCTCTTACCAGAGTAAACAACAAACAAGGATGATGTTTTTCTAAAATTCTTTGTTGCTTCTAAATAGAACTTTAAAGCACGGACTACATCTAAATTGTGTAACAAATGTTCCTTCTTTGAAACTGGATTCGGGCACAGAGAAGGAACAACTATTTCCTGGTTAATATTCTTGTTGGAAACAACTTTTGGAAGAAAACCAGGCTTGGTACGCAAAAAAACCTTATCTGAATGGAACACCAGATAGGGTGGATCACACTGCAAAGCAGATAATTCAGAAACTCTTCTAGCAGAAGAAATAGCAACCAAAAACAGAACTTTCCAAGATAGCAACTTGATATCTATGGAATGTAAGGGTTCAAACGGAACCCCCTGAAGAACTGAAATAACTAAATTTAGACTCCAAGGAGGAGTCAAGGGTCTGTAAACAGGTTTGATTCTGACCAAAGCCTGTACAAAAGCTTGTACCTCTGGCACAGCTGCCAGTCGTTTGTATAACAAGACAGATAAAGCAGAAATATGTCCTTTTAGAGAACTCGCTGACGATCCCTTATCAGAACCTTCTTGGAGAAAGGAGAGGATCTTAGGAATTTTAATCTTCCTCCAGGAGAATCCCTTGGATTCACACCAACAGATATATCTTTTCCATATTTTATGTTAAATCTTTCTAGACACAGGTTTTCTTGCTTGGACCAGAGTATCTATCACTGAATCTGAAAACCCACGCTTGGATAAAATCAAACGTTCAATTTCCAAGCAGTGAGCTGCAGAGAAATTAGATTTGGATGTTCGAATGGACCTTGTACTAGAAGATCCTGTCTCAAAGGTAGCTTCCATGGTGGAGCCGATGACATATTCACCAGGTCTGTATACCAAGTCCTGCGCGGCCACGCAGGAACTATCAGAATCACAGAGGCCTTCTCCTGTTTGATCCTGGCTACAAGCCTGGGAAGGAGAGGGAACGGTGGAAACGCATAAGCTAGGTTGAACGACCAAGGCGCCACTAATGCATCCACTAGAGTGGCCTTGGGATCCCTGGATCTGGACCCGTAGCAAGGAACCTTGAAGTTCTGACGAGACGCCATCAGATCCATGTCTAGAATGCCCCATAATTGAGTCAACTGGGCAAACACCTCCGGGGGGAGTTCCCACTCCCCCGGATAGAAAATCTGACGACTCAGATAATCCGCCTCCCAGTTGTCTACTCCTGGGATGTGGATTGCAGATAGGTGGCAGGAGTGATCCTCCGCCCATTTGATGATCTCGGATACCTATCTCATCGCCAAGGAACTCCTTGTTCCTCCCTGATGGTTGATGTAAGCTACAGTCGTCATGTTATCTGACTGGAATCTTATGTATCCAGCCTTCGCTAGATGAGGCCAAGCCCGGAGAGCATTGAATATCGCTCTCAGTTCTAGGATGTTGATCGGGAGAAGAGACTCTTCCCGAGACCATAAACCCTGAGTTTTCAGGGAATCCCAGACCGCGCCCCAGCCTGATAGACTGGCGTCGGTCGTGACAATGACCCACTTTGGTCTGTAGAAACTCATTCCCTGAGACAGGTGATCCTGTCTACTGGAGCATGCACAGTTGTAATGGTCTTAAATGAATTCGAGCAAAAGGAACTATGTCCATTGCTGCAACCATCAACCCTACTACTTCCATGCACTGAGCTATGGAAGACTGCAGAATAGAGAGAAGAACTTGACAAGCGTTTAGAAGCTTTGACTTTCTGACTTCTGTCAGGAAGATCTTCATTTCAAAAGAATCTATTATTGTTCCCAAAAAGGGAACTCTTGTCGACGGAGACAGGGAACTCTTTTCTACGTTCACCTTCCACCCGTGAGATCTGAGAAAGGCTAGAACAATGTCTGTATGAGCCTTTGCCTTGGAAAGAGACGACGCTTGCATTAGAATGTCGTCCAGATAAGGTGCCACTGCAATGCCCCTTGGTCCTAGAACCGCTAGAAGGGACCCGAGCACCTTTGTGAAAATTCTGGGAGCAGTGGCTAGTCCGAATGGGACAGCCACGAACTGATAATGTTTGTCCAGAAAGGCGAACCTTAGGAACTGATGATGATCTTTGTGGATAGGAATATGTAGATACGCATCCTTTAAATCCACTGTAGTCATATATTGACCCTCCTGGATTGTAGGTAAAATTGTTCGAATGGTTTCCATTTTGAACGATGGAACTCTGAGAAATTTGTTTAGAATTTTTAAATCCAGAATTGGTCTGAAAGTTCCCTCTTTTTTGGGAACTACAAACAGATTTGAGTAAAAACCCCTGAACTTGTTCCACAGTTGGAACTGGGTGTATCACTCCCATCTTTAACAGGTCTTCTACACAATGTAAGAATGCCTGTCTACTTATTTGGTTTGAAGATAAGTGAGAAATGTGGAACCTTCCCCTTGGGGGTAGTTCCTTGAATTCTAGAAGATAACCCTGAGAGACTATTTCTAGTGTCCAGGGATCCTGAACATCTCTTGCCCAGGCCTGAGCAAAGAGAGAGAGAGTCTGCCCCCTACTAGATCCGGTCCCGGATCGGGGGCTACCCCTTCATGCTGTCTTGGTAGCAGCAGCAGGCTTCTTGGCCTGTTTACCCTTATTTCAGCCTTGCATTGGTTCCAAGCTGGTTTAGTCTGGGAAGCGTTACCCTCTTGTCTAGAGGCTGCCGAGTTAGAAGCCGGTCCGTTCCTGAAATTGCGAAAGGAACGAAAATTGGACTTATTCTTAGCCTTGAAAGGCCTATCCTGTGGGAGGGCCTTTCCCCCAGTGATGTCTGAAATAATTTCTTCCAATTCTGGCCCAAAAAGGGTCTTACCTTTGAAAGGGATATTAAGCAATTTTGTCTTGGAAGATACATCCGCCGACCAAGACTTTAGCCAGAGCGCTCTGCGCGCCGCAATTGCAAACCCTGAATTTTTCGCCGCTAATCTCGCTAACTGCAAAGCGGCGTCTAAAATAAAGGAATTAGCTAACTTAAGTGTGTGAATTCTGTCCATGACTTCCTCATACGGAGTCTCCCTACTGAGCGACTTTTCCAGTTCCTCCAACCAGAACCACGCCGCTGTAGTGACAGGAATAATGCACGAAATAGGTTGAAGGAGGTAACCTTGCTGTACAAAAATCTTTTTAAGCAAACCCTCCAATTTTTTATCCATAGGATCTTTGAAAGCACAATTGTCCTCAATGGGAATGGTCGTGAGTTTGGCTAGTGTAGAAACCGCCCCCTCGACCTTAGGGACTGTTTGCCATATGTCCTTCCTGGGGTCGACCATAGGGAACAATTTCTTAAATATAGGAGGAGGGACAAACGGTATGCCTGGCTTCTCCCACTCCTTATTCACTATGTCCGCCACCCGTTTAGGGATCGGAAAGGCATCAGGGTGCACCGGGACCTCTAGGAATTTGTCTATTTTGCACAAGTTTTCTGGGATGACCAGATTGTCACAATCATCCTGAGTAGATAGCACCTCCTTAAGTAATGCGCGGAGATGCTCTGATTTAAATTTAAATGTCACAACATCAGGTTCTGCCTGCTGAGAAATTCTTCCTGTATCAGAAATTTCTCCATCTGAGAAACCCTCCCTCACTGCCACTTCAGACTGGTGTGAGGGTATGACAGAAAAATTATCATCAGCGCCCTCCTGCTCTACAGTGTTTAAAACAGAGCAATCACGCTTTCTCTGAAATGCTGGCATTTTGGATAAAATATTAGCTATGGAGTTATCCATTACTGCCGTCAATTGTTGCATAGTAACAAGCATTGGCGCGCTAGAAGTACTAGGGGTCGCCTGTGCGGGCATAACTGGTATAGACACAGAAGGAGAAGATGTAGAACTATCTCTACTTCCTTCATCTGAGGAATCATCCTGGGCAACCTTACTATTTGTGACAATACTGTCCTTACTGTGTTTGGACGCTATGGCACAATTATCACATATATTTGAAGGGGGAACCACATTGGCTTCCATACATACAGAACATGATCTATCAGAAGGTACAGACATGTTAAACAGGCTTAAACTGGTTAATAAAGTACAAAAACTGTTTTAAAACAAAACCGTTACTGTCTCTTTAAATGTTAAACAGGGCACACTTTATTACTGAATATGTGAAAAACTATGAAGGAATTATCCAATCTTTACCAAATTTTCACCACAGTGTCTTAATGCATTCAAAGTATTGCACCCCAATTTTCAAGCGGTTAACCCTTAAAATGTGGAAACCGGAGCCGTTTGCAATTTTAACCCCACTACAGTCCCAGCCGCAGCCTTTGTTGTGACTTCAACTATCCCAGGGGGGTATTTCAAGCCTTCTAGGAACTTTTTCAGTGGACACCAGACCCTCTCACATGCATCTGCATGCACTGTACTTAAAAGAAACTGCACAATAATGGCGCGAAAATGAGGCTCTGCCTAATACAGTGAAAGGCCCTTCCTGACTGGGAAGGTGTCTTAACTAGCGCCTGGTGATAAAAAACGTTCCCCAAATAATAAAAGTGTGAAATCCACTTCAAACTTTAAATAAAAACTTAAATAAACAATCGATTTAGCCCTTAAGAGTGTCCACCAGTTAATAGCCCATAATAAGCCCTTTATTCTTTCTAAGTCTAAGAAAATGGCTTACCGATCCCCATGAGGGAAAAATGACAGCCTTCCAGCATTACACAGTCTTGTTAGAAAATAGCTAGTCATACCTTGAGCAGAAAAGTCTGCAAACTGTTCCCCCCAACTGAAGTTCTCTCATCTCAACAGTCCTGTGTGGGAACAGCAATCGATTTTAGTTACTGCTGCTAAAATCATACTCCTGTTTTAAACAGAACTCTTCATCTCTTTCTGTTTCAGAGTAAATAGTACATACCAGCACTATTGTAAAATAACAAACTCTTGATAGAAGAAATAAAAAACTACAACTAACACCACAAACTCCTCACCATCCCCGTGGAGATGCTACTTGTTCAGAGCGGCAAGGAGAATGACTGGGGGGCGGAGCCAGAGGGGGAGCTATATGGACAGCTCTTGCTGTGTGCTCTCCTTGCCTTTCCCTGTAGAGGAGGAGAATATCCCACAAGTAATGGATGACGCCGTGGACCGGACACACCAATGTTGGAGAAAATTTACTTTAGCAAGATTGGGATCTTGAGGATATACCCAATATTTCTACCCTGACAAATGGAAAAGGTTTGATCTGAATCCCACAAAAAAGCGGAGCATGTGTGTGTAATATATCTAAGTGAAAAAAAGAGTTGGCAAGTATTAGAAAAGGCTATGGAAACATCTGATAAGCATTGACAGAGGCTATCACAATCATCATTTATTCTAAAAACTGGTCCACAACCAAAATCATTAAAGGGATAGTAAAGTCCAAATGAAACTTTCATGATTCAGATGGGGCAAGTAATTTTAAACAACTTTCTAATTTACTTTTATCATCAAATTTGCTTTGTTCTCTTGGTATTCTTAGTTGAAAGCTAAACCTAGGTAGACTCATATGCTAATTTCTAAGCCCTTGAAGGCAGCCTCTTATCTGAATGCATTTTTCACAGCTAGTGGGCGTTAGTTCAGGTGTTTCATAGAAATAACATTGTGCTCGTGCACGTGGATTTAAGTCAGCACTAAATGCAAGTCTGACAAAAGAACTGAGATAAGGGGGCAGTCAGCAGAGGCTTAGATACAAGGTAATCACAGAGGTAAAAAGTGTATTAATATAACAGTGTTCGTTATGCAAAACTGGGGAATGGTAAATAAAGGGATTGTCTATCTTTTTAAACAATAACATTTTTGGTGTTTACTATCCCTTTATGGTATAAATAATAATTAGAATATATACGGCTATAATACCTATCCTTTTGAAAACAGATGTATTTATTCACAAACAGTAATATTTATATATGAAGAATTTCCTATAGACAATAAAAGGTTAGAAACAGTGGATACATTCTATATTATTCTATTGTGTGGATTGTTAAACCTGGCAAGGCAAGCAGTGTTATTGTCTTTCCTCATAGTTCTTTTCAGTAGTTATTGTTAAAAGCAGAGTGTTTTGACTCACTGTTTTTTATCCACTTTATTTAGCAAACTATTGTACACATTTTTATGTGATTTTTTTATTGTTTTAATAAATACTTGTAACTTATTTGTTCCTTGTCATTGGCGCTGTCAATATTCAAATATCTCTAAGGCAATTATTCCCATTGTAGATAGCGACCTATGATAGGATATATATATTTATGTTATTTAATTGTTATAACTATTAGAATAGGAGCTCTCACTCACTTGATAAACTATATTATTCTATACCAACTTCATATAATAACTTGATATAGATTTTCTATGAAAAATTGTTCAAATCAGTATTTTTTTTCTTTCATATTTTCTTCTCTTTAAAATGCATCTTTAAATGCATATACATTAAACATACACAGTTACAGCTCTGCAGCATTTTGATCCCCTCAGCCTGATTAAGGGAAACAATAGAAAAATCCTGGAGGGATGAGAGGAGTTTTAGATTGAGGAAGACAAACTTTTAGCACATTCGGATGTTTGTAAGGTGCCTTTTCTTGAGAAAGTGCGAGTAAGTTATACCTAGAAGAAGATTTATTAAGCTGCATTCACAGATTTTGAGTCCATGAAGTGCAGACTCACGTGAGTGAGCCAGCAACCACAAATTTAAAAAGCATAAACCGTTTCTATAGCAACTCCATCCCCTAACTCTCTCACAGTGATTAATATATACTGCTCTTGTGCAATGATACATTTTTGCCACACAATGTTGCATCAGAAGTGGAGATTGCAATCGTGCAGATTTTCTGCTTGAGAACTAGTCCGTCTGCAATCTTGATAAATTTGTTCCCCTTAGGTTGTCAGCTGACCAATTTTTTTAGCAACAGTCAACAACAAACACCCGCATAGTCAGATTAATAGCATCAAAGTATGACTTACAAATAAATGATACTTCTTCCTAAATCAGACAGATCAATTCACATGCAGACAGCCGTAGCTTTGCCCATGGCTGCCACTGCCAGCCAAACTGCAGCACAAAAACTACTATCAATGTTTCCCTTCAGAGCATCCTTAAATAAAGTCACGTTCCTAAACATGAATCACAGTCATCTGAGACAAATTTGACTATGACTAGGGAAATAATTCAGTAACTTTGGAAGCTCACAGAAGCCGCTTTATATGTTGAACGCATAGATTTGTATCTGTTTGATAAATTATGCAGAAAATAGTTCTCAGAAAACACTTTGCAGAACTTTATAATAATGCAGTACCTTCTTGCAACAGAAGACATAAACTTAAAGGGATAGTAAACACTAAAAATGTATTGTTTAAAAAGATAGTTAATCCCTTTATTTACTATTCCCCAGTTTTGAATAACCAACACTGTTATAGAAATATACTTTTTACTTCTGTAATTACCTTGTATCTAAGCTTCTGCTGGCTGTTTTCTTATCTCAGATCTTTTGACAGACTTGCATTTCAGGCAGTTAGTGCTGACTCTTAAATAACTTGCGTGAGCACAATGTTATCTATATGAAACGCATGAACTAATGCCCTCTAGATGTAAAAAACTGTCAAATGCATTTAGATAAGAGGCGGCCTTCAAGGGCTTAGAAATTAGCATATGAGCCTACCTAGGTTTAGCTTTCAACTAAGAATAACACGTACATGTGATTCGGGAGCTAGCCTGCCTAATCATTATTATGCAAAGTGCTCATTAGTTCAAGCATCGCTATTGGCTAATGTCCTGAGCCTTGATTTGGAGGACGCTGAGCTCAGCACAAGTATGAAGATTTTCAAGTAAGGATTTTTCATTAAATATCTATTTTTTTATTATAATGATAAAATAATTAGTTGTCACAAATAAGAGAAAAAGCGAATGCATTTATATATACACAACATCCAAACTGCTCGTCTAATTTTCCGTATACAAAAAAAAGAAAGAAAAACAGCTTGAAAGGCTGTCATTTTCATATCCTTACGTGATCTCTTTTACACAACTGCAAACATTTTAAGAGATTTATCATAGAACAAGAAATTATTTTCAAATCCTGCATTTGCTTAAGAGATAGAAATAAGCTTTTAATACATTAATGTTTAACACTAATGTAGTTCATCTGTCACCCAAATAAACAATTTCTGACATACATGCCCCTTTCAAAACACAGCTGGTAATCCCTACAATACAGTGTTAAAACAACACTGCAATTGTTTAAAAAAAATCTATTTTTTTAATGGTAAATATAAATCATCTCTGAAAAGGTACCTAATGTGATTCAGGAGGAAGTTTACTTCTGTTGTATTTAGTTATAGATTAATTTGTTGGGATTTTTTATGCAATATACATGCAACCTGATCTCTCAACACAAACAGAACATTTTACATTTTGTTCATGCAATATACATTTGTTGGAGGTTTAAAAATTTTTTTTTTTAGATTTAATGAAAAATAAAACAGTTTTTATATATATCAGTGTTCTTCCCAGTCCCTTTTTAGCAGGTGTACCACTCGGCTGATTTTAAAGACCACCCAGCTAAAAAGTTAGCCAATATTGGGCTAAAAACACATTTATGTTAAATTAATTTAATAATTTAACATAAATTTGTTTTAGCCCAATATTGGCTAATACACACACACACAGTATCCCACAAAAGTGAGTACACCCCTCACATTTTTGTAAATATTTTATTATATATTTTCATGTGACAACACTGAAGAAATGACACTTTGCTACAATGTAAAGTAGTGAGTGTCCAGCCTGTATAACAGTGTAAATTTGCTGTCCCCTCAAAATAACTCAACACAAAGCCATTAATGTCTAAACCGTTGGCAACAAAAGTGAGTACACCCCTAAGTGGAAATGTCCAAATTGGGCCCAAAGTGTCAATATTTTGTGTGACCACAATTATTTTCCAGCACTGCCTTAACCCTCTTGGGCATGGAGTTCACCAGAACTTCACTGGTTGCCACTGGAATCCTCTTCCACTCTTCCATGACAAAATCATGGAGCTGGTGGATGTTAGAGACCTTGCGCTCCCCCTCCTTCCGTTTGAGGATGCCCCACAGATGCTCAATAGGGTTTAGGTCTGGAGAAATGCTTGGTCAGTCCATCACCTTTACCCTCAGCTTCTTTAGCAAGGCAGTGGTCATCTTGGAGGTGTGTTTGGGGTCATTATCATGTTGGAATACTGCCCTGTGGCCCAGTCTCCGAAGGGAGTTGATCATGCTCTGCTTCAGTACGTCACAGTACATGTTGGCATTCATTGTTTCCTCAATGAACTGACGCTCCCCAGTGCCGGCAACACTCATGCAGGCCCAGACCATGACACTCCCACCACCATGCTTGACTGTAAGCAAGACACACTTGTCTTTGTACTCCTTACCTGGTTGCAGCCACACACGCTTGATACCATCTGAACCAAATAAGTTTATCTTGGTCTCATCGGACCACAGGACATGGTTCCAGTAATCCATGTCCTTAGTTTGCTTGTCTTCAGCAAACTGTTTGTAGGCTTTCTTGTGCATCATCTTTAGAAGTGGCTTTCTTCTGGGACGACAGCCATGCAGACAAATTTGATACAGTGTGTGGCGTATGGTCTGAGCACTGACAGGCTGACCCCCCACCCCTTCAACCTCTGCAGCAATGCTGGCAGCACCTATACGTATATTTAAAAAAAAAAAAAATAATAATTTTCTTTTTATTGAAGAAGCAATAACACATTATTACATATATGGCAAGCAATAATACAATAGAGGGTGCCTCAAAGGCTAACAAGAAGGTAACCACCATACCATGATGAGGCTATACATAGTAGTCCAAACAGCCAAACCTTTCTGCTCTTAGTTTTGATTTTAGGGTTTTGTTGTGTCACCAATGTCAGTCAGATCCCTGGTGGGATCATACTCCATAAGTACAAGGATGACACAATGCTTTACCAAAAACAGCATCAGTTAGCAAAATACAGAGAGATCTGATAAAAAGGTTGCAATAAAATATTCTTCAGATAACTTTGTAAGTACAGTATATGTAGGTGATAATAATTAGCATTCTGTAATATAAAACCAAACTAAGGTATATACAAACTTCAGAACTCAAGTAAAGCATTATAAAAATATACAGGCATACACTGTCCGTAGGAGACAAAGAGCATAAGAGTAGACACTACAATATTGATTATGGTTAAGGCCCGAGGAACCTTGTAATGAAAAAGTAAGAAAAAGCCAAGTTCAGAAGTTCCTCAGACAGAGCAGAGACTACGCAACTCTGCCAAAATAGAGTAATGCGGAGGGAACCTCTACTGCATAAATAAAAAAAAATTAAAAAGAAGGGGGGGGGGGCGGACAATAAACTGGCAAAAGTATTCCTCACAACTGCTTACAGATTTTACTGAGAAACAAGCTTCCTAGGCTAGACCATCATCTGGGAAACATTAAACAGATATATAATGCATAGTAGAATCCATATAAGTATTAGAAACTATTGTAGCGGTTGCTTCGGGCCTGTAAAAACACATGTTTAAACTATTATATTCTTGTCGTCCTCAGAAACATAAAATAACAATACAGTAACATCTCTCAAAACAGACATTCCCATATTCATGGTGTACCATCGCACATAAATCTATCTAACTCTGGCTAGGGTCTATAGTAAATAATATATTATATTAGTAGTTTAGTAAGACAGTGAGTAGTAAACCCCCTACAAGCTCAAGCCTGTCCTGTGCGGCCTTAACAAGATGAGGCATTGGTAGCTAATGGTATACACTGCACTTTTGGTACTCTCACAAGGATACTAGTTAAAGTGAAGGTAAAGTGTCATGCATTATACTTTTCCCCCTGTAAATAATCTAAAAATAAATGGGACTTTAATTCATCAAGTTTTTAGAATCGCTATATTTATTTATTATTTACCGTTTCTTTATCCAATTCAGAACACTGCTAAAACAACCCGTTTTTCTCTTTTTCTTTCTAAGCCCGGTCACGTTTTTCTACTAGCCAATTGAAACACTGGCCGTTAGGCGGCCGTCATATTACGTCACCGCATTACTGTTCTCTATGCGCATGCGTTGCATTCACTTCCTTTCTTTTATTCTCAACGCTCGTTCCAGTTTAGCGCATGCGAGATAAGGATTCATAAGGCTAAGTAGTCTCTATTTACAATTTTACTGTCACGCAGGCGCAAATGGAATGAACGGTGAATGGTGCGCATGCGCAAGTGGTCCAGAAATCGGGAACGCGCTTTTTTATTACGTACAGAGCGGGTGGGACCGCTCTGTATGTAATATAGTCAAAAACCAGGAAATCAATGGAGGGAGGAGCGAAGACCGGCCGAGAAAGTAATATAAAGTGTTTAGAATACACTAATATATATACAAATATTAAAAAAAAAAATAGCGATCATAGTATATAGTAGATCAATAATAGAATACAGGCTCCATAAACGAAAAACTTTACCTTCACTTTAAGATAGATTCACAACTGCGTACAGTGGGGCTGACTTAAATTAATCTATTAGCACTTTGTGCATCTCAGCTTGCTGTAGATTTGTGTATCGCCAGGGTTTAATATATAAAAAAAGAAAAGAAAAATGGTGACAGTGAGTAATGAACCCCACACAGGCTCAAGCCTGTCTTGTGCGGCCTTAACAAGATGAGGCATTGCTAGCTAATGGTATACACTGCACATCTTTTGGTACTCTCACGAGGGTACTAGCTAAGGTAGATTCACAACTGTGTACAGTGGGGCTGACTTCAATTAATCTATTATCACTGTGGGCATCTCAGCTTGCTGTACATTTGTGTATCGCCAAAGTTTAATATATAAAAAAAAAACAAAAGGAAAATAAGTACTAAAAACAATGTTTCAAAGCACAAACTCACACCCTAACCAGTAATAATGTATTCAAACTGTGACATAACGGTAGGAGTTACCTACCCATGTAAAAACAGATAACTGCTATTGGGGGAAGCCATAGTAAAGAGTAAGGCCAAATAGTAATGTGATAAAAGTATTGGAGAACTTATTAAGGGTCACAAAGAAGGTTAGTTACCCAAACACTCAACTTAAGTACTATTTCTGATAAGTCCTCATTAAGTCTGCACGTGGGAAAAACATCAAGAGGGTCTAGTTCCAAAATCCACACGTTCTCAGATAATGATCTTCATAAATGTAGATTCTTCGGCTACAACTAAACTAAAATGAGTTAAGTCCAAGAACTGAACTGCAAGTGGTAGTATATTTGATAAGCAAGATGGTATTGTGAGCGCTTAGCAACCTCTGCTGTAATAAGATTGTTGACACCTAAAAAAAAACTTGCTTCCTATTCTTTGGTACAAAATAATTTGATTACAATAAATGACCACTACTGCCATCTCTGTATCTAGGGTATGAGTACGTTATAGTACTATGCTAAATAATCTTCCCCTATTTTAGAGAGTGCAACAGATGACAAATACTTTAGCTAAGGATATAATTAGCTTACTTCTAGGTAACCAAGGGGTCTATTATAAATTAAGTAAATTTCAATATATAACTCTGGGCTTATCATATATCCCTATGCGCCTAAGAGGGCTAGAGAAAAAATACTGCTACATCAAAGAATATTTACATTGGTATATATGCATATAAGAGCAAGGAAGAAGAACATCAGATTTTTGAGCTGTGGGGTAGTACAGCAGAGGGAGTTCTCAAGATGTTAGACAGTCTTGGTGGGTATATTGCGCCCAAAATCACCTTCTTCCATGCACTCCCTTCATCCAATACCTGCTCTAAGTGAACGTATCAGTCTAAGTATGGTTCGCATACCAATCCAGAGATCCCAGGGGGAGTAATGGCTAATAGCCCAGTACATCTGCAGAATCCGACGGTGCTCCCAGCAGGAATGTTGTAGCAAGCGTGCTAAGCTGATGACTGAGAGGAGAGAGCTTGGAAATGCGTGAGCACTATAATGCTCTGTGATGCCTGCTTCTATGTGTGAGCGGCCATATTGCGTTCCCCTCCATGCGTGCAATCCACTTGTATCGGCAGAGGGAGAGTGAAGCTCCATCTCGAGGCTTGTAACTGCTGATATCAATGGCGAGGAGAGCGCCTGGAGAGCTACAGGTACTATGTCGCACTGTGACTCCTGAAGTTCTTTGAGCTCCTCTGCGCAGTTGTCGCTCCTTGTACTTGCTGCTTGAATTATGTCAATAAGGGCATCAAGCCTCTCGCACATCCTCTTCCCATGTTCCTCCAGCAAGTCCCTGAAAACAGTATACAGTGCTTGGGTCTCCATGCTGGGCAGCAGTGCACTATACCCCTCATTAGGCATTATGATATGGCAGAGGCTTGGATGATTATTATGTGCTTTTAAGTGCTGCAGTGATTACCCCTGTTAGGTGTGCGAATCCTCCAAAATGGCGCTCCAGTGTGTGGCGGGCAGCTCTGAGACAGTTGTTCAGCTCAGTATTAAACACACAACCACTGATTGTCTATCAGCATGTCCTAGGCTTCTCCCTGTGTTATTACCATTTAGTTGCAATATTCGTTTTTAGGGTTCCTACTGTCAATAGGGCTTTCTTAGATGCTGTATACACAGAGCTCCCAGATCATGCGACCATCTTAGTTGCTGGGCAGCTCCGCCCCCCTATACGTATATTTTTCAAAGAAAATCTCTTCATTTGACGCTGAGCACGTGTACTCAACTTCTTTGGTCGAACATGGCGAGGCCTGTTCTGAGTGGAACCTGTCCTGTGAAACCGCTGTATGGTCTTGCCCACCGTGCTGCAGCTCAGTTTCAGGGCAATCTTCTTATAGCCTAGGTCATCTTTATGTAGAGCAACAATTCTTTTTTTCAGATCCTCAGAGAGTTCTTTGCCATGAGGTGCCATGTTAAACTTCCAGTGACCAGTATGAGAGAGTGTGAGAGCGATAACTCCAAATATAACACACCTGATCTCCATTCATACCTGAGACCTTGTAACACTAACAAGTCACATGACACCGGGGAGCGAAAATGGGTGACTGGGCCCAATTTGGACATTTCCACTTAGGGGTGTACTCACTTTTGTTGCCAACGGTTTAGACATTAATGGCTGTGTGTTGAGTTATTTTGAGGGGGCAGCAAATTTACACTGTTATACAAGCTGTACACTCACTACTTTACATTGTAGCAAAGTGTCATTTCTTCAGTGTTGTCACATGAAAAGATACAATACAATATTTACAAAAATGTGAGGGGTTTACTCACTTTTGTTGCCAACGGTTTAGACATTAATGGCTGTGTGCTAAGTTATTTTGAGGGGACAGCAAATTTACACTGTTATACAGGCTGTACACTCACTACTTTACATTGTAGCAAAGTGTCATTTCTTTAGTGTTGTCACATGAAAAGATATAATAAAATATTTACACAAATGTGAGGGGTGTACTCATTTTTCTGGGATACTGTATATATATATATATATATTTATGCACAGACCATGAGCTGCCAAACATTTGGCCCTGTATAAATGGCTTTTGTCGCCTGAAAACATCTGTGAAAGAGACAATTGGCTTTTAGAAGAAAAGTCACAATTAGTTAACTGTTAAAAGAGACAATGTTTTGGATTAAATTAGAGACATTAAATCTGTTTTAAAGTGACATTAAACCCAACATGTTTCTTTCATGGTTTAGATAGATCCATTTTAAACAACTTTCTGTTAACTTCTAATATCGAATTTGCTTCATCCTCTGGGTATCCTTTGTTGAAGGAACAGTAATGCACACCAAAGAGCTAGCTGAAAGCCACTGACAAGAAGCATATATGTGCAGGCATAAATAAGCAGCTTCTGACATTTCAACAAAGGATACAAAGAGAGCAATACAAATTAGATAATAGAAATAACTTGGAAAGTTATTTAAAGTTATTTAAAATTGCATGGCTCTACCGGAATCATGAAGGAGTAAAATTGGGTTTTATGTCCCTTTAAATCTAATAGTATTTCCTTCTAGTATAATTGTGAATTGTAACATTTCTGTAACCTGTTTCATACAAAAATATTTACTATGTTTAACTAGTGCTCCTTCATATGCATCATGTTTGAGTTTGAATCCCCTTTAAAGGGGTTTAAATTTACTTATGCACTGAACTAACTCATACTCATAGTCATTGCCAAGCACCCCATTGACGAATAGGACTGCTACTGATAAAAAAAAAAGCTCACAAGGATTCAAGAATCTTCAATAAAGATTGTAAAATACTAAATGCTAGATTACAAGTCTTGCGTTAGCCTTAAAAAGCAGCGAGGTCCCAATGCTGCTTTTTAACGCCCGCTGGTATTACGAGTCTGGCAGGTACAGGTGTACCGCTCACTTTTATTCCGCAACGCAAGCTTACCGCAAATCCCCTTACGTCAATTGCGTATCCTATTTTTTAATGGGATTTGCCTAACACTGGTATTACGAGTCTTGGAAGAAGTGAGCGGTAGACCCTTTCCTGTGCAGACTCCTACCGCACTTAAAAGTCAGTAGTTAAGAGTTTTATGGGCTAACGCCGTAACATAAAACTCTTAACTAAAGTGCTAAAAAGTACACTAACACCCATAAACTACCTATTAACCCCTAAACCGAGGCCCCCCCCCCCCGTATCGGAAACACTTAAATAAAATTTTAAACCCCTAATCTGCCGACCGGACATCGCCGACACTTTAATAAATATATTAACCCCTAAACCGCCGCACTCCCGCCTCACAAACACTATAACCCCTAATCTGCAGTCCCTAACATCGCCGACATCTACATTTATTAACCCCTAATCTGCCGCCCCCAACGTTGCCGCTACTATATTAAATTTATTAACCCCTAAACCTAAGTCTAACCCTAAGTCTAACCCCCCTAACTTAAATATAATTAAAATTAAACGAAATAAAATAACTACAATTAAATAAATTATTCCTATTTAAAACTAAATACTTACCTATAAAATAGCCCATAAGATAGCTACAATATAATTAATAGTTACATTGTATCTATCTTAGGGTTTATATTTATTTTACAGGCAAGTTTGTATTTATTTTAACTAGGTACAATATTTATTAAATAGTTATTAACTATTTAATAACTACCTAGTTAAAATAAGTACAAATTTACAAGTAAAATAAATCCTAACCTAAATTACAATTACACCTAACACTACGCTATCATTAAATTAATTACCTAAACTAACTACAATTAACTACAATGAAATTAAATAAACTAAATTACGAAAAACAACAAACACTAAATTACAGAAAATACAAAATAATTACATTTTTTTAAACTAATTACACCTACTCTAATCCCCCTAATAAAATAAAAAAGCCCCCCAAAATAAAAAAGCCTACCCTATACTAAATTACAAATAGCCCTTAAAAGGGCTTTTTGTGGGGCATTGCCCCAAAGTAATCAGCTCTATTACCTGTAAAAAAAAAAAAAAAAAAACAATACCCCCCAACATTAAAACCCACCACCCACACACCCAACCCTACTCTAAAACCCACCCAATCCCCCCTTAAAAAAACCTAACACTACCCCCTTGAAGATCACCCTACCTTGAGACGTCTTCACCCAGCCGGGCACAAGTGGACCTCCAGAGGGGCAGAAGTCTTCATCCAATCTGGCCAGAAGAGGTCCTCCAAGCGGCAGAAGTCTTTATCCAGACGGCATCTTCTATCTTCATCCATTCTATCAGTCAATCGGAATTAAAGTAGGAAAAATCCTATCGTTGTATGGATATTTTAACCATAAAATGGGGCCAATTGTGAAATAAAAATTAGTGAAATAAAAATTAGTGAAATAAAAGTTAGATGGGCCAAAAGAGAATATAAATTTAAGTGAATCTTTTGACTCTAGTTTGAATGTTTCTATTTGTTATCTGTGGGCTACAATAACCAGATAGTGGGTATTGTAAAAATATAATAAAGAGCTGTATGATCCAATGAGTGTGTTGTACCAATACTTTTCTAGTTTTTGTGGATATTAGTATTATCTGATGAGAGATTAGCCATCTTGTATGAATTTTTATAATTATTGTAGGAATTTTAAAATTTCAAGTTGTTTGTCCTTAGACTGTAAAACTAAGTGGTGATTTTGTCAAATATATATATATTTTATTTTAGAATACTATTATATTTAATCAGCTTGGTATGTTAATGTGATCGCTTGGTTTTTATGATCTTAATCTTTATAAAAATGGCCTATGTGTTAGTTTAAATTTCAAGTGGTGTGTCCTTAGACTGTAAAACTATATATATATATATATTTTTTTTATTTTTTTATATATATATATATATATATATATATATATATTTTCTTGAGTAGTTTTATTATGTTTAGTAAATATGTTTTAATGGTGTGTTTTAATTGTTAATAATATAATGCAGGTGTCGGCGATGTCGGGGGCGGCAGATTAGGGGTTAATAAGTCTAAGATTAGGAGTGTTTAGACTCGGGGTTCATGTTAGGGTGTTAGGTGTAGACATAAATTTTATTTCCCCATAGGAAACAATGGGGCTGCGTTAGAAGCTGAACGCTGCTTTTTTTGCAGGTGTTAGTTTTTTTTTCCACCTGAATCTGCCCCATTGTTTCCTATGGGGAAATCGTGCATGAGCACATTTAGCCAGCTTACCGCTGACTTAAGCAACACTGGTATTGAAGTGAGATGTGGAACTAAATTTTGCTCTACGCTCACCTTTTTGCGGCTAACGCCAGGTTTAAAAAAACCTGTAATACCAGCGTTGTCTTAAGGGAGAGGTGAAAAAAAAGGCTCATTAGCACCGCACCCCTGTTACCGCAAAACTCGTAATCTTGCCGTTAGTGTCTTTAGGCAAACTCAAATGTTATTACCCATAAAAAAATTACATTCATTAATAAAAATAAAACATAATTGCAATATACAATACACTCACCGGCCACTTTATTAGATACACCTGTTCAATTGCTTGGTAACACAAATTGCTAATCAGCCAATCACATGGCAGCAACTCAACGCATTTAGGCATCTCAATGTAGTGAAGACGTCTTGCTAAAGTTCAAACCGGGCATCAGAATGGGCAAGAAAGGGGATTTAAGTGACTTTGAATGTGGCATGGTTGTTGGTGCCAGACAAGCTGGTCTGAGTATTTCAAAAACTGCTGATCTACTGGGATTGTCACGCACAACCATCTCTACGGTTTACAGAGAATGGTTTAAATAAGAGAAAATATCAAGTAAGCGGCAGTCGTGTGGACGAAATTGCCTTGTTGATGTCAGAGGTGAATGGACAGACTGGTTCGAGATGATAGAAAAGCAATAGTAACTTAAATAACCCCTCATTACAACCAGGGTATGCAGAATACCATCTCTGAACGCACAACACGCCGAGCCTTGTTGCAGATTGGACCACACCAGGTGCCACTCCTATCAGATAAGAACAGGAAACTGAGGCGACAATTCGCACAGGCTCACCAAAATTGGACAATAGAAGATTGGAAAAACGGTGCCTGGTCCGATGAGTCTCGATTTCAGCTGCGACATTCAGATGGTAGGGTCAGAATTTGGTGGCGTGTTGTAAGTAGCAAGTTAGCACATTGCATTTGCAGAGTGCACACTCCTATTGCAGCACTGACAAACATGAGCTATGTGCTAAAAATATTATCTAAGCAGATATTATATATCAACAAAAGTGCATGAATATATTATTCTTCTAGGGCTGTAGAAACCTCATTAGTGCTTAGACTGTTACTACTGAGAGGGTAAATGGGAGCAGAGAAAGAGAGACTAGAAAAGGTGGAGAAGAACGTAAGAGAGAGGGGAAAGAAAAAGTGTAAAGAGAGATATGGTCTAAGAGGGAAGGGAGAGGGTAAAAAGAGAGATCGAAGAGAGGAGGGAGTGGAGAAAGAGAGTTAAGAGAGAAAACGGAAAAATACAAATTTAAATTAAAAGAAAAAGTCTCTGGGTCTGCTTTGACCTTCCATGACTGTCAGCTCTCTCTGCATTCTCTCAATTCAACAACTTTGTTTTTCTACCCAGCTGTTGTCTTCCCCAGAACCTCTAGTTAGTGTTGCAAAGTGCTATGCACTTATTTCTGTTATTTTTTTACAGTATGTATTATTATTTAATTTGTTATGGTATAAAATAAAAACAATGTTAAAAATTACCACACTATAAGGTGTACCGCAATGGCTAAACATTTGTAAAGAGGGGGTGGAATCGGTAGTGGGTGTGGTGTGGGTGGGTAGTGGGTGGAATCGGTAGTGGCAAGTAACATTTTGGACTGGCTAGTAGCTTCAGAATTTTTGAGTCCTGATATATATATAAGAAATGTAACAACTATATAAACCAATTTATTAAAATAACATGTACAGCCACTAGAATATGCATAGCGCGTCACTGGAGGGTAGGTCCACGTACACGAGATGAGATAACACATTTTTATAATATGTATGAACAAGCAGCTTACATACAAGATACCCAGACAACTTTCCAGAACACATGGTTCCACTGGATAATGTACAAGGCACCGGACTAACAAACAGACTAAACTACTTAAGGTGAGGAAGAGATGAGAACGAGAAGCTATTCTTGTGATGACAGACATACTAGTTCCGGTGGTCCGAAGGCGGGGAATTAACGTGGAAGAGATACTCAGATAAGCATCCAATATCACTATCTTTTTCTTATTTTTCTTTCCTGGTAATTCACTTTTTCTTTCTCTCACTAGTTTTACTATATCCTTTTTCTCCTTCCTTCAATCTTTTTCTTTGGTATATTCTAAAAGTCAGGCAGTGACCTGTACCTCGCTGAAGTGATATGATTTAGTCATTGTATTTGTATTTCATGTCCTTTACCTTGAGGTACTAACTACATTTATTTTCAGGGACGCAAATGGAGGGGTATGTGACCCTTTGATAGATTAGTTGATTTAGAAATTCACAAACCAGCTTTTGTAACTTGTAGATTTATATAATGATTCTTATCTTTGAGGGCCCACGCCTTTTTCTGTCAATGGGTAGATCCAAGAATGGATCGTTTATATTGGATTGTTTTACATCTCTCCTTTTCTTTTCTTTTTGTATTTTGAAAAACTCAATAAAGAATTATTTCAACATAAAAATAAAAACCATTATTTAAATCGATATAAATCAGTCTTACTGACTTGTGATTTAAATTGTGATTGAAATCAATTTGATTTATATGAATTCCACTCTGTTTAAAAAAAAAAAACTCTTTCCAATATACTTCCATTATCAAAACGTGCACAGTTTCTGAGGCTCTATCTCCTACTGAGCATGTGCAAATAAGCGCAGTATATATGTATATGCATTTTGTGATTGTCTGATGGCTGTCACATGATACAGTGGGGAACTGGTAAAACTTTGACAGAAAATATTCTACTGCTCATTTCAAATTCAAACTACGTTCTACTGCATTGTCTTTTTTTGTTATTAAATTCTACTGTATATAGAGATTCTTTAATTTTACTTTTTATATTCCTTAAAATTCAACAGCAAAATATTCCACATACAAATAAATTTTGCATTGTAACATTATTTTGTTTCTTGTATAAACAGAAATCAAGGATCTGCTGCCATCTCCTGGCTAATTATCCAAATTACAGGTTTTCAAACCGTCAAGAAGAGAGTTTCATCTTGAAAACATTTTTAATGCATATTAAAAAACAGCAAAATATTATTGTGTATAAATGTGTTGTGACATGAACCCCCACATTTGTCTTTTGTTATTCAGATAGAGAAAACTGTTTTAAAAAACATATTTGTGTTAACTTTGCTCTCATGGTATTCTTTGCTGAAGCGCATACATAAGTAGGTAACATACACATGTCTAAAACACTAAATGGCAGCTAACACTGCTGACTTCTAATACCCTTGCAAATATTTAACATTGACTTTAACAACAAATATGCTGCTATATATTGATCCAGACACGTGCATGCTTCTAACCCTACATACTTGCGTTTCAACAAAGAATACTAAAAGTAAGAAGCAAGTTAGACTGGAAACGTAATATTAATTTGTATGCTCCATCTGAATCATGACTGAAACATTTTTTATTTCATGCCCCTTTAAGAATTAAACTTAAATATTCACATTCACATGCTGGAATAATAATAATAGTTTTGCTTTATCCATAGAGAGAAACATAAAGCTATGTTTACAACAAGATTAAGATGAATAGATTGTGACTTCTCATTCATTTTAACATGCGAGAAAAAAAACATAATTTATGCTTACCTGATAAATTTATTTCTCTTGTAGTGTTATCCAGTCCACGGATCATCCATTACTTGTGGGATATTCTCCTTCCCAACAGGAAGTTGCAAGAGGATCACCCACAGCAGAGCTGCTATATAGCTCCTCCCCTCACTGCCATATCCAGTCATTCGACCGAAACAAGCCGAGAAAGGAGAAACCATAGGGTGCAGTGGTGACTGTAGTTTAATTAAAATTTAGACCTGCCTGAAAAGGACAGGGCGGGCCGTGGACTGGATACACTACAAGAGAAATACATTTATCAGGTAAGCATAAATTATGTTTTCTCTTGTTAAGTGTATCCAGTCCACGGATCATCCATTACTTGTGGGATACCAATACCTAACTAAAGTACACTGATGATGGGAGGGACAAGGCAGGAACTTAAACGGAAGGAACCACTGCCTGTAGAACCTTTCTCCCAAAAACAGCCTCCGAAGAAGCAAAAGTATCAAATTTGTAATATTTGGAAAAAGTATGAAGCGAAGACCAAGTTGCAGCCTTGCAAATCTGTTCAACAGAGGCCTCATTTTTAAAGGCCCAGGTGGAAGCCACAGCTCTAGTAGAATGAGCTGTAATTCTTTCAGGAGGCTGCTGTCCAGCAGTCTCATAGGCTAAATGGATTATACTCCGAAGCCAAAAAGAAAGAGAGGTTGCCGAGGCCTTTTGACCTCTCCTCTGTCCAGAGTAAACAACAAACAGGTTAGATGTTTGGCGAAAATCTTTAGTAGCCTGTAAGTAAAACTTCAAGGCACGGACTACGTCTAGATTATGCAAAAGACGTTACTTCTTTGAAGAAGGATTAGGACATAATGATGGAACAACAATCTCTTGATTGATATTCTTGTTAGAAACCACCTTAGGTAAAAACCCAGGTTTTGTACGCAGAACAACTTTATCTGAATGAAAGATCAGATAAGGAGAATCACAATGTAAGGCAGATAACTCCGAGACTCTTCGAGCCGAGGAAATAGCCATCAGAAAAAGAACTTTCCATGAAAGAAGTTTGATATCAATAGAATGAAGGGGTTCAAACGGAACCCCTTGAAGAACTTTAAGAACCAAGTTTAAGCTCCATGGAGGAGCAACAGGTTTAAACACAGGCTTAATTCTAACTAAAGCCTGACAAAATGCCTGAACGTCTGGAACTTCTGCCAGACGCTTGTGTAAAAGAATAGCCAGAGCAGAAATCTGTCCCTTTAAAGAACTAGCTGATAATCCTTTGTACAAACCCTCTTGGAGGAAGGACAATATCCTAGGAATCCTAACCCTACTCCATGAGTAATTCTTGGATTCACACCAATGAAGATATTTACGCCATATCTTGTGGTAAATTTTCCTGGTGACAGGCTTTCGTGCCTGTATTAAGGTATCAATTACTGACTCGGAGAAGCCACGCTTTGATAGGATCAAGCGTTCAATCTCCATGCAGTCAGTCTCAGAGAAAGTAGATTCGGATGATTGAAAGGGCCTTGTATTAGAAGGTCTTGTCTCAGAGGCAGAGTCCATGGTGGAAAGGATGACATGTCCACTAGGTCTGCATACCAGGTCCTGCGTGGCCACGCAGGCGCTATCAATATAACCGATGCTCTCTCCTGTTTGATTTTGGCAATCAGACGAGGGAGCAGAGGAAACGGTGGAAACACATAAGCCAGGTTGAAGAACCAAGGCGCTGCTAGAGCATCTATCAGTGCCGCATCTGGGTCCCTGGACCTGGATCCGTAACAAGGAAGCTTGGCGTTCTGGCAAGACGCCATGTGATCCAATTCTGGTTTGCCCCAACGGAGAACCAATTGAGCAAACACCTCCGGATGGAGTTCCCATTGCCCCGGATGAAAAGTCTGACGACTTAGAAAATCCGCCTCCCAGTTCTCTAAACCTGGGATATGGATCGCTGACAGGTGGCAAGAGTGAGTCTCTGCCCAGCGAATTATCTTGGAGACTTCTGACATCGCTAGGGAACTCCTGGTTCCCCCTTGATGGTTGATGTAAGCCACAGTCGTGATGTTGTCCGACTGAAATCTGATGAACCTCAGCGTTGCTAGCTGAGGCTAAGATAGAAGAGCATTGAATATTGCTCTTAACTCCAGAATATTTATTGGGAGGAGTTTCTCCTCCTGAGTCCATGAACCCTGAGCCTTCAGGGAGTTCCAGACTGCACCCCAACCTAGAAGGCTGGCATCTGTTGTTACAATTGTCCAATCTGGTCTGCGAAAGGTCATACCCTTGGACAGATGGGCCCGAGATAACCACCAGAGAAGAGAATCTCTGGTTTCCTGATCCAGATTTAGTAGAGGGGACAAATCTGTGTAATCCCCATTCCACTGACTGAGCATGCATAATTGCAGCGGTCTGAGATGTAGGCGCGCAAATGGCACTATGTCCATCGCCACTACCATTAAGCCGATTACTTCCATGCACTGAGCCACCGTGGGGCGCAGAATGGAGTGAAGAACACGGCAAGCATTTAGAAGTTTTGATAACCTGGACTCCGTCAGGTAAATTTTCATTTCTACAGAATCTATTAGAGTCCCTAGGAAGGAAACCCTTGTGAGAGGAGATAGAGAACTCTTTTCTTCGTTCACTTTCCACCCATGCGACCTCAGGAATGCCAGAACTATCTCTGTATGAGATTTGGCAATTTGAAAGCTTGACGCCTGTATCAGGATGTCGTCCAGGTAAGGAGCCACCGCTATGCCTCGCGGTCTTAGAACCGCCAGAAGTGAGCCCAGAACCTTTGTAAAAATTCTTGGGGCTGTAGCCAACCCGAATGGAAGAGCTACAAATTGGTAATGCCTGTCTAGAAAGGCAAACCTCAGGAACTGATGATGATTCTTGTGAATCGGAATGTGAAGGTAGGCATCCTTTAAGTCCACTGTGGTCATGTACTGACCCTCTTGGATCATGGGTAAAATGGTTCGAATAGTTTCCATCTTGAATGACGGAACTTTGAGGAATTTGTTTAGGATCTTTAAATCCAAAATTGGTCTGAAGGTTCCCTCTTTTTTGGGAACCACAAACAAATTTGAATAAAACCCGTCCCTGTTCCGTCCGCGGAACTGGATGGATCACTCCCATTACAAGGAGATCTTGTACGCAGCTTAGGAATGCCTCTTTCTTTATCTGGTTTGCAGATAATCTTGAAAGGTGAAATCTCCCTTGTGGAGGAGAAGCTTTGAAGTCCAGAAGATATCCCTGAGATATGATCTCCAACGCCCAGGGATCCTGAACATCTCTTGCCCACGCCTGGGCGAAGAGAGAGAGTCTGCCCCCTACTAGATCCGTTGTCAGATAGGGGACCGCTCCTTCATGCTGTCTTAGAGGCAGCAGCAGGCTTTCTGGCCTGCTTGCCCTTGTTCCAGGACTGGTTAGGTTTCCAGGCCTGCTTGGATTGAGCAAAAGTTCCCTCTTGTTTTGAAGCAGAGGAAGTTGGTGCACTTGCCTTGAAGTTTCAAAAGGCACGAAAATTAGACTGTTTGGCCTTTGATTTGGCCCTGTCTTGAGGAAGGGTATGACCCTTACCTCCAGTTATGTCAGCAATAATTTCTTTCAAACCAGGCCCGAATAAGGTCTGCCCCTTGAAAGGAATGTTGAGTAATTTAGACTTTGAAGTCACATCAGCTGACCAGGATTTGAGCCATAGCGCCCTACGCGCCTGGATGGCGAATCCGGAATTCTTAGCCGTTAGTTTAGTCAAATGAACAATGGCATCAGAAACAAATGAGTTAGCTAGCTTAAGTGTTGTAAGCTTGTCAACAATTTCAGTCAATGGAGCTGTATGGATGGCCTCTTCCAGGGCCTCAAACCAGAATGCCGCCGCAGCAGTGACAGGCGCAATGCATGCAAGGGGCTGTAAAATAAAACCTTGTTGAATAAACATTTTTTTAAGGTAACCCTCTTATTTTTTATCCATTGGATCTGAAAAAGCACAACTGTCCTCAACCGGGATAGTGGTACGCTTTGCTAAACTAGAAACTGCTCCCTCCACCTTAGGGACTGTCTGCCATAAGTCCCGTGTAGTGGCATCTATTGGAAACAATTTTCTAAATATAGGAGGTGGGGAAAAGGGCACACCGGGCCTATCCCACTCCTTACTAATAATTTCTGTAAGCCTTTTAGGTATTGGAAAAACATCAGTACTCACCGGCACTGCATAGTATTTATCCAGCCTACACAATTTCTCTGGCACTGCAATTGTGTCAGTCATTCAGAGCAGCTAATACCTCCCCAAGCAATACACGGAGGTTCTCAAGCTTAAATTTAAAATTATAAATCTCTGAATCAGCTCTCCGTCCTCAGGTTCTGCATATTGTGACGCAGTATCAGACATGGCTCTTACAGCATCTACGCACTCTGTATCTCGTCTAACCCCAGAGCTATCGCGCTTGCCTGTCAATTCAGGCAATCTGGATAATACCTCTGACAGGGTATTATTCATGATTGCAGCCATGTCCTGCAAAGTAATCGCTATGGGCGTCCCTGATGTACTTGGCGCCATATTAGCGTGCGTCCCTTGAGCGGGAGGCGAAGGGTCCGACACGTGGGGAGAGTTAGTCGGCATAACTTCCCCCTCGACAGACCCCTCTGGTGACAATTCTTTTATAGATAAAGACTGATCTTTACTGTTTAAGGTGAAATCAATACATTTAGTACACATTCTCCTATGGGGCTCCACCATGGCTTTTAAACATAATGAACAAGTATCCTCTGTTTCAGACATGTTTGTACAGACTAGCAATGAGACTAGCAAGCTTGGAAAACACTTTAAAGCAAGTTAACAAGCAATATAAAAAACGTTACTGTGCCTTTAAGAGAAACAAATTTTGACAAAATTTGAAATAACATTGAAAAAAGGCAGTTACACTAACGAAATTTTTACAGTGTATGTAACAAGTCAGCAGAGCATTGCACCCACTTGCAAATGGATGATTAACCCCTTAATACCAAAAACGGAATAATAAATGACAAAAACGTTTTTAAAACAGTCACAACAACTGCCACAGTCTACTGTGGTTGTTACCCTCCTCAAACACGACTTTTGAAGCCTTTTGAGCCCTTCAGAGATGTCCTGTATCATGCAGAAGGAAGCTGAGTGTCTCAGTCTGTAATTCTAGCTGCGCAGAAAAGCGCTAAAATAGGCCCCTCCCACTCATATTACAACAGTGGAAAGCCTCAGGAAACTGTTTCTAGGCAAAAAACAAGCCAGCCATGTGGAAAAAACTAGGCCCCAATAAGTTTTGTCACCAAACATATATAAAAACGATTAACATGCCAGCAAACGTTTTATATTACACTTTTATAAGAGTATGTATCTCTATTAATAAGCCTGATACCAGTCGCTATCACTGCATTTAAGGCTTAACTTACATTAATCCGGTATCAGCAGCATTTTTCTAGCAAATTCCATCCCTAGAAATATGTTAAATGCACATACCTTATTGCAGGAAACCCTGCACGCCATTCCCCCTCTGAAGTTACCTCACTCCTCAGAATATGTGAGAACGGCAGTGGATCTTAGTTACTTCTGCTAAGATCATAGAAATCACAGGCAGATTCTTCTTCTAATGCTGCCTGAGATGAAACAGTACACTCCGGTACCATTTAAAATAACAAACTTTTGATTGAAGTTAAAAAAGTAACTATAATACACCACTCTCCTCTTACTACGTCCATCTTTGTTGAGAGTTGCAAGAGAATGACTGGATATGGCAGTGAGGGGAGGAGCTATATAGCAGCTCTGCTGTGGGTGATCCTCTTGCAACTTCCTGTTGGGAAGGAGAATATCCCACAAGTAATGGATGATCCGTGGATTGGATACACTTAACAAGAGAAATAAGGCTTAATGTATTCATCAAACTGTAAACCCCATCTCGCAAACAACAGGCTGTGAAAGCGACAGTAAAATTAATCTACACAACTTAAAAGTAAAAATAGACAAACCCAGCAACCGCCCGAAATAAAATCATTTAAGGGGTTTTGGAAGAGTTTACAGACAACAAAATGCAGCACTGGTTATTGCATAAAGTATTTATTGCACTGGTTGTGTGGGATCTTTTAGTTTTGGCTAGTTCTAGTGGCACAGTTTATTTATTGTTTCTGTGGCCGTCCATCACTTCTGTCACAACTCTGATTAGCAAATATCAGAGGATACTTGTTGCAGCAAAGAAATCCACAATACTGTGCTGGCATAAGAGGATCTAAATTTCCATGATGCCGCCCCTATTTACACTGGAATGTGAAGGTTCGAGCAAGTTTTTCCACAGCAGGTTTGAAGCCAGATTTGTCACCTCCTACAAACTATTAGAACACCAGTAACTGTGGAAATAAGAAGACTAGCTGAGCTGTTTTCACCTCATGCGTCAATCTACACAATCTTTTCTTCTTCTCACAGTATTATAGATCAAAAAATGGGAATAAAATCAGTAGATAAATATTTGAAGAAATACCTCACAATGTCCAAAGAGCAAATTGAATTTATTCTTAAAAGTATTAATTTTATTCTGGAGAATAATTATTTTTCATTTGAAGGCAAATATTTCCTTCAAATAGAAGGAACAGCCATGGGTACGAGGTTTGCACCAAGCTATGCCAATCTCTTCATGGGAGATTGGGATTGAAAAAAATTTCTCTGGCTATAGCTATTGTGCAAAACTCTACAAGAGATATATTGATGACCTCCTACTAATTTGGAAAGGCCCTGAGACAGAACTAGTACAGCTATTTAACAACATGAATAATAACAATAAAGGACTGATTTTTACATACAATTATAGTACAGTAATGATACCATTCTTAGATCTAGACCTCATGGTAGTAAATAACAAGATAGAAACAAAAACTCATTTTAAGGATGTTGATTCCAACAATTATATTCTTGCAGAGAGCTGCCATCTTAGCAGATGGAAAGAGAACATACCCATGGGACAATGTATCAGAATAAGAAAAAAATTCTCAAGGATAGAAGATTTTTGAAAATCAAGCCATCACCCTAATAGAGAAATTAAGCTCAAGGGGATATGGAGAAGATATCATTAATACAGCAGTCTCGAAAGCGAAGTCAATTGATAGAATATATCAATTCAAGTCAATTGATAGAAGCACCTTTAATGTTCTTAATGTTCTTAGTGTCTAAAGAAATATATCTGGAGTGAACCAACTCAATAAATTACCAATAATTATTTGAACCAATGGAGTCTACAAAATCTCTATATGTATATATAAGACCTAATCCTAAATAATAAAAACTCCAAAAATTATAACATTTTTTGGGAAGAGATGATTATAGACCTTTAGATATCTAAATATGCTCTATGAAAAAAGTAATCCTAATAGGATATATATAATAATTATAAGAATATAAGAAAGTTGTATAACTATTGAGGTATTTTTTTCATTTGTAGAGCCTTACTAAGATAAAGCAATGACGTTTATGTCAAGTGAATATGATCTGAATCACTATGGCACTAATATAATTACCTGAATACCACAGAGGAATAGCCAAAATTGTGCAATATATAAGCATACCACCTTTAATGTTTTTAATGTTCTTACACCTAGATTTAGAGTTCTGTTTTAGGAGTCCTAACGCTGCTTTTGGCCGGCCGCTGGTATTTAGAGTCAGGCAGGAAAGGGTCTACCGCTCACTTCCCTACCGCGATTCCAGGCTACCGCAGATCCCCTTACGCCAATTGCGTATCCTATCTTTTCAATGGGATCTGCCTAACGCTGGTATTTGGAGACTTGGGAGAAGTGAGCGGTAGACCCTCTACCGACAAGACTCCTACCGCCAAAAAAAGTCAGTAGTTAAGAGCTTTATGGGCTAACGGCGGAATATAAAGCTCTTAACTACTGTGCTACAAAGTACACTAACACCCATTAACTACCTATGTACCCCTAAACCGAGGCCCTCCCCCACATCACCACCACTATAATAAAAAAATTTAATCCCTAATCTGCCGACCGGACACTGCCGCCACCTACATCATACCTATGAACCCCTAATCTGCTGCCCCTAACATCGCCGACCCCTATATTATATTTATTAACCCCTAATCTGCCCCCCCAATGTTGCTGCAACCTAACTACACTTAATAACCCCTAACCTGCCGACCGGACCTCGCCGCCACTATAATAAATGTATTAACCCCTAAACCGCCGCACTCCTGCCTTGCAAACACTATAATAAATTGTATTAACCCCTAATCTGCCCTCCCTAACATCTCCTCCACCTACCTACAATTATTAACCCCTAATTTCCCACCCGCAACATCGCCGCTACTATAATAAATTTATTAACCCCTAAACCTAAGTCTAACCCTAACTCTAACACCCCCTAACATATATATAATTTAAATGAAACGAAATAATATTCCCAAAAATAACTAAATTAATTCTATTTAAAACTAAATACTTACCTATAAAATAAACCCTAATATAGCTACAATATAACTAATAATTACATTGTAGCTATTTTAGGATTTATATTTATTTTACAGGCAACTTTGTATTTATTTTAACTAGGTACAATAGCTATTAAATAGTTAATAACTATTTAATAGCTACCTAGTTAAAATAAGTACAAAATTACAAATACACCTAACACTACACTATCAATAAATTAATTAAATAAATTACCTACAATTACCTAAAATAAAATACAATAAAATAAACTATTCTATAATACAAATAAAACACTAAATTACAAAAAATAAAAAAGAATTACAAGAAGTTTAAACTAATTACACCTAATCTAAGCCCCCTAATAAAATAAAAAAGCCCCTCAAAATAAAAAATTCCGTACCCTATTCTAAACTACCAAGGTAATCAGCTCTATTACCAGCCCTTCAAAAGGCTTTTTGCGGGGCATTGCCGCAACGTAATCAGTTCTTTTACCTGAAAATAAAAAAACAATACCCCCCCAACATTACAACCCACCACCCACATACCCCTACTCTAACCCACCCAAATCCCCCTTAAAAAAACATATCGCTAACCCCCTGAAGATAGTTATTAACTATTTAATAGCTATTGTACCTAGTTAAAATAAATACAAAGTTGCCTGTAAAATAAATATAAATCCTAAAATAGCTACAATGTAATTATTAGTTATATTGTAGCTATATTAGGGTTTATTTTATAGGTAAGTATTTAGTTTTAAATAGGATTAATTTAGTTATTTTTAGGAATATTATTTTGTTTCATTTAAATTATATTTATGTTAGGGGGTGTTAGGGTTAGGTTTAGACTTAGGTTTAGGGGTTAAAAAATGTATTATAGTAGCGGCGACATTGCGGGTGGGAGATTAGGGGTTAATAATTGTAGGTAGGTGGCAGCGATGTTAGAAAGGGCAGATTAGGGGTCAATACTATTTATTATAGTGTTTGCAAGGCGGGAGTGCGGCGGTTTAGGGGTTAATACATTTATTATAGTGGCGGCGAGGTCCGGTTGGCAGATTAGGGGTTAATAAGTGTAGGTAAGGTAGCGGCGATGTTGGGGGGGCAGATTAGGGGTTAATAAATATAATATAGGGGTTGGCGGTGTTAAGGGCAGCAGATTAGGGGTTCATAGGGATAATGTAGGTTGCAGCGGTGTCCAGAGCGGCAGATTAGGGGTTAATAATATAATGCAGGTGTCAGCGATAGCGGGGGCGGCAGATTAGGGGTTAATAAGTGTAAGGTTAGGGGTGTTTAGACTCGGAGTACATGTTAGGGTGTTAGGTGCAGTCTTAGAGAGTGTTTCCCCATAGGAAACAATGGGGCTGCGTTAGGAGCTGAACGCTGCTTTTTTGCAGGGTTTTTTTTTCAGCCCAAACTGCCCCATTGTTTCCTATGGGGATATTGTGCACAAGCACGTTTTTCCAGCTTACCGCTACCGTAAGCAACGCTGGTATTGAGGGTTGAAGTGGAGCTACATTAGGCTCAACGCTCCCTTTTCTGAGCCTAACGCAGCCCCTCAGACAACTCTAAATACCAGCGTTGTTGGAAGGGTGCGTTGGGAAAAAAAGCAGCGTTAGCTACGCGGGTCTTTACCGACAAAACTCTAAATCTAGCCGTTAGTGTTTAAAGAAATGTATCTGAAGTAAACCACCTTAATAAATTGCCAATAATCATCTGAACCAATGGAGTCTTTTGAGGACCTTTAAAAGGGTGTCTATTCATGCCTGGATTCTATCTTGAAAAAGCCCATTGCAGGGTGAAACGCGTTGATGGTACACAGGCTGACATATAATTGTGCTAAAGGATTAGCACTACTATACTAACAACATCTGATCCAGTGTTTAAATCATTGGGACATTGAAGGATATTAGCAAATAACCCGGGTTATAACCTATGCAACAACCGATATAACTTGCGTGCTATAAGCACTAAGTGCAAGGAGATTTATATTGCAACCTTCTACCTAAGTTTGCTATATTTCCAGAAGAGAAACTTTGTATCTAAAATCAGCTCTAAGAAAAACCGCTATACAGAAGCTGTGACGTAAGATCAAGTCACGTGACCGCTACAGAGGAGCTTGGCAAGACGCCAAACACACGCTTGAAGTACTGCGGTAAGAAATAGAAGCTGAGAGCATAGCTCACGCAGGTAAACATTGTTACCGAATGTCACCAAATAAGTGGGACAGCGGACACGCAATTTCACAGTAAAATCTGTATGCTAACATTACTGATACTAACGACTGCACCCTGAAAAAGGAGACTCGGCACTAAGAGACAGTATACAAACGTTGGCTCCCTTAAGAGGCATAACGACCTTTCCTCTATCACAATACAAAGTCTTACGTAGACACCTTAATAACTCACTGAGTCCCAAGTGGATAATGTTTAAAATGTCTTTTTAAAGTGGCAATATTTTTGCTCTGTTTTTGTGTGGTGGTATGAGATTGTAATATTACACATTCGATAAGATTGGATAATAACATAAATGTATTAAGGTAACTTACATACATAATCTGCATTCTGATTGCTTTTATTTACATTAAAATGTAAGGATTTTACAAACTCTGCATATTATATTGAGGTCCTTTTTTATTTAATACATCACAACACGAATATTAATGTATCTGAGGATAATCTTTGATATCTTTAGCTAAACCATAGCGCCCTCTAAATTTTTCTCTTTGTTTTTTTTTATATTAAAAAAGCACTTTACAATATACTTCCATTATCAAAACGTGCACAGTTTCTGAGGCTCTATCTCCTACTGAGCATGTGCAAATAAGCGCAGTATATATGTATATGCATTTTGTGATTGGCTGATGGCTGTCACATGATTCAGTGGGGAATTGGAAAAACTTTGATATTTGACAGAAAATATTCTACTGCTCATTTCAAATTCAAACTACGTTCTACTGCATTGTCTTTTTTGTTATTAAATTCTACTGTATATAGAGATTCTTTAATTTTACTTTTTATATTCCTTAAAATTCAACAGCAAAATATTCCACATACAAATAAATTTTGCATTGTAACATTATTTTGTTTCTTGTATAAACAGAAATCAAGGATCTGCTGCCATCTCCTGGCTAATTATCCAAATTACAGGTTTTCAAACCGTCAAGAAGAGAGTTTCATCTTGAAAACATTTTTAATGCATTTTAAAAAACAGCAAAATATTATTGTGTATAAATGTGTTGTAACATGAACCCCCACATTTGTCTTTTGTTATTCAGATAGAGAAAACTGTTTTAAAAAACATATTTGTGTTAACTTTCCTCTCATGGTATTCTTTGCTGAAGCGCATACATAAGTAGGTAACGTACACATGTCTGAAACACTAAACGGCAGCTAACACTGCTGCCTTCTAATGCCCTTGCAAATATTTAACATTGACTTTAACAACAAATATGCTGCTATCTATTGATCCAGACACGTGCTTCTAAGCCTACCTACCTGCGTTTCAACAAAGAATACTAAAAGTAAGAAGCAAGTTAGACTGGAAACGTAATATTAATTTGTATGCTCCATCTGAATCATGACTGAAACATTTTTTATTTCATGCCCCTTTAAGAATTAAACTTAAATATTCACATTCATACGCTGGAATAATAATAATAGTGTTGCTTTATCCATAGAGAGAAACATAAAGCTATGTTTACAACAAGATTAAGATGAATAGATTGTGACTTCTCATTCATTTTAACATGCAAGAAAAAATAAGGCTTAATGTATTCATCAAACTGTAAACCCCATCTCACAAACAACAGGCTGTGAAAGCGACAGTAAAATTAATCTACACAACTTAAAAGTAAAAATATACCCGCTATATATTATGAGTACAGCTACGTAAAAACTAGAACTATGCAAGCTGGCTGCTAAGATGCATTAGAGATACTCATTTTCATCAAGTATACTGCTGTTCTGTAAAATGGTGATAGCTTCAGTAATCGTACAAGTAAAATCATTAAAACTGTATATCAGAGGTTAATGAGACCAATAAAGCGCATATTATAATGTGCCAAAATGTCTGCTGCTTTTAGTACGGGTAATGGGTGATGCAGAGGCTACCTAGTCCTAGAAAGAGTACACCTTCAGCAAATGCTTAGAAGTGGTTACCTGTAGCAAGGTCCTAGACAAACCGAGCAGCCACCTGAAATAAAATTATTTAAGGGGTTTTGGAAGAGTTTACAGACAACAAAATGCCGCACTGGTTATTGCATAAAGTATTTATTGCACTGGTTGTGTGGGATCTTTTAGTCTTGGCTAGTTCTAGTAGCACAGTTTATTTATTGTTTCTGTGGCCGTCCATCACTTCTGTCACAACTCTGATTAGCAAATATCAGAGGATACTTGTTGCAGCGAAGAAATCCACAATACTGTGCTGGCATAAGAGGATCTAAATTTCCATGATGCCGCCCCTATTTACACTGGAATGTGAAGGTTCGAGCAAGTTTTTGCACAGCAGGTTTGAAGCCAGATTTGTCACCTCCTACAAACTATTAGAACACCAGTAACTGTGGAAATAAGAAGACTAGCTGAGCTGTTTTCACCTCATGCATAGTCGTCGTTAATCTACACAATCCTTTCTTCTTCTCACAGCTATTAGTAGATAGGCCATGCTTTCTGGGTAGCTCTTCAAAACTTTTTTCTATGGCACGAGAGTCCAACAGAAACACTCCCACTGAAATGAATGGTTCCAGTATTTGATGTTCAGAGCATATGGGCCGCCAGATCTCACCAAGTCCAAAAGAGTTCTAAATTATGTGGCTACCATGCCTTCCAGGAAGTTCTTTGTTATTATGTCAATAATGGCTTCCAGTTCTACACTTTTTGAGTTTTGGGAAAACGATTTAACAGAGGTTGGCTTTATCTACTACATAAAAACTTTGTAAAAATAAATAAAAAGTAACTGTAATATTTAAACACACTACAAGTGATTAGTCATTCCACCTGTAATTATATTTGACAACTGTGTTACCTTATGTACCTCAGTCAACCATGATGAAAGACTAACATGTGGTTACCGCTATCCATTCATTACATATCTGCCCAAGAGCAATTGCATCTATAGCACAAAACAGTTATATATTATGGTTGAATTTGTATCAGAAACAATCCAAGATTTAGACCTATTACTCACTATGCAGGTTCTGGATGTGAAGGAGAGACACATATATTATGATAAACAAATATGTTTGCGTAATTTGTATCCATTTCGACGAGCTTTTGATAAGCAGGCCCTAAATGAGATGACTGCAACTCCGCTGTCAGAACAAATGTAACGTATTACAATTTGATGAGACTTTAGCCTTTTGGGGTTTAATGCATTGAAGCTTTTTTCTCATGAACTGCTGATCCAAAGAAAAAGAGAGAGACTGATAGAGTTTGTATCCAGTGCCAAATCAGCATGAAACTGAAATATTTATATTCTGGCAATTCAGAACATATTTGATTGGCTGATTAATGAGATCACACATCTAAGGCAATTGTTTCAAAGAGAGAGCTAATTTCACGCACAAAATATAGCAGCATCAAGTTTTTATTTACTGGGCAACAGATCAAAATATTATAAGACTTCAGAAGAGCAATGTGAATAAATTCTATTACTTACAACAGAAAAATAACAACTCAATTGTTCCAAATGCTTTTTATACATCTATCTTCTTCTGGTTCTATGGTTAGCATGCACTTTTCCTTTATTACAATATATTTCAGTTTACTTAACCATAAGCATCATTCTTAGTATTAAATGTGACAACACAGCAAGAAATTCATTACTAATGGGATATTACATTTAAACTATGTAGAGCAGAAGAACTGGTCTCAAAACATCAGCTCAAAGAGGCAGTGTACTGTAAAATTGTTTTACACATCCCTTAATGTGCTTCCAATTACTTGATATACTAGCTGCAGAGTAAAAAATGCATACAAATTGCCTTATTTTGGTTTATTTTTGTATATGAAATAGCTGGGGGTCAGTTCTTTGAAACCACAACCCATAAAAATCAGATTTCCTTATTGCATCACTTTATGTACAAACACATGCGTGTTTATATTATCTCTGTATACCAAAGCCCAATACTTGGAGAGAACAATTGAAAATTAACATTTTATTTCTCATCTCTCCTACCTCCCACTGGGAGTGTAATTTCTTCCGCATCTAGTCTCTACTTAAGTATAGGAACTTTCAGTGTAGGTAGGGATAACACAGGCAAAATCAGCTATTTCAGATGCCAATATAAAGGCAAATTAACTATCTGTAAACAATTCAATACACTTTCAGCTGGTAAAACGGATCACTGGGATCAAATTGAAGCGGTTATGATTAACTGTCCCTTTAAAATTAAGTCAAACTGAAGAAGACTAACAGTACCACAGTTTACCCTCTTACACCTGTATCCAAACAAGACTCATTACCAAAGGAGGTAGTGAATGCCAATACCCTAGATTCATTTAAAAATAGTCTGGATACATTTCTGTAAATAAACAAAATTCATGGATATGATTGCTAGTATTAAATGGGTCACCTTTTAGTGGGGTTATTTAAGCTTAACTGGAGCTTTTTGTAAGTTTTAGATTTGTATAGGTTGAACTCGATGGACTTCGGTCTTTTTTCAACCTTATCTACTATGTTACTATGTTAAAACAGATCTCCTATGCAGATCCCCAAAGGCTCTGCATAACCAAACCTAAACTTATATTATGTATCTTCCTATAAACTCAAAGAAACACAATGAATTCTTCTTACTAATCTTAATGTTATTCTCCCCCTCTCTAGAGAAATTGTATGTCTACTGGGTGAACCCAATTAGCATAGATAGCTAGTAATATTTGATATGGTAACTCCCCAATGTGTTTTGTTGAAACGAGTAATAAGTCAGGGACTACAGAGAGCTGAGCACTTTTACTGTACTGTCCAAAGTCTGTTCTTATTCCTGCAAATTAAACAGCTGGTCTACTATGTACATGTGACCAGATGCCTGACGAACAGGATATTAAGAGATGATTTCAATTACAAAAACTATATCTTTGATTGTATTGGTGGTGTTTTGGCACAAGCTAGAATTCATTGTAAGCTCTTTTGAAATTGTGCCCGTTGCTAGTATTTCAAATAAGTTCCTCATTGATTTATTATTCCTAAGATCATACTTTGATCTATGTATACAGTTGGCAACAGCACACTCTTCCCCTAGGTTTGAAGGAAACTTGGGAAATGACCATCTGGGCAAAACACCTGTTGCCTGAGTTCATATTTGCTTAGTTGTGTAGTTTTACAAATAGGAAGGTAAACAAACTGTATCTTACTTATGCACATCTCCACATGACTACATTTTACAAGCACAGAAATGGATTTATTCTAAATGCAATTAGGAGAAATATATTAGGGGGAGTGCTAAATGAACTTCATTTTTCATGTAAAGAAGTGCATTTAAAAAAAAAAAAATATTACATTTTTTTTTATTGCATACAGTATCTCTATCCCTCTTCAGCAGTGGATCTGTAGGAGTTGTCATTATCATCCAATATGCAATAGTAGGAAATACATTTGCTCTATTACATTCATTTTAAATTACTTTTTGCCAGAAGAAATTTATTTAGATAAAAGTTTTTTCATGCCATCTAGATTTACACACAGACATTGGCTGCTTGTTCTATTCTTAATGAGATTTGGGAGAAAGACTAAATGAAAGATGGGCTTATCTAGGGCACAATGAAGAAGTTAACCTGTTTTGTCTTTTGTTGAAGGGACAGTCCACTGTAAAAATCTTTTTTCCCTAAATGTGTTCCCCATGAATTGTTATATCAAAATAGGCTCTAACTAAACTGCTTCCCTTTCTTACAATACTTAGAAAGAACAATTGAAAATTAACTTTTAGAGTTGTATCTCTTTCACCTCCCACTGAGAGTGTAATTTTTTCCGCTGCCTGTGTTAACATAGTTTCTCAATAGCCTATACCTAGGTATAGAAACTTCAGCTTTTTATAATGCCAATATAAAGGCTATAGAGCTACTTGTAAACAATCGAATGCACTCCAGCAGGTAAAATGGATCATTAGGAACAAATTAAAGGAGAGAAAGTTTTTGGGTAACCTGTCCCTTTAAGTTCCACATATTTGCATACACTGCAATTTTGTGCTATATACAGAGTCTATATAGTCCACAAAATATAACAAATTGGACTTCTACTTTATATCATATGTAAGTGACGTATTACACATATTACAGTTATAATATAGTCACTCTAGCAGTCAAGGAGTTAATGAATAGATGTTCCAGAAACAAAATGTTTTTCTTTATTGGGAGACTGAACAGTCTGGGAGCTGACTGCTGACTTCTTTACCACAGCCTTTACTAGGATATTGTTCAAACTTTCACAATGAACTGGAGAATCTTGATGCACAAAATATGAGACCTATGACCTAAGGAACTTTATTTTGAAGTGGGGAATCTAGACAGACATATCACTCTGAATATTGTCTGCAGCCTCTACTTTATAATATATATAACATATAAAAAGAGAAGATTGGTTGTATGCCATCATTATAATAAAATGGATGTTACTGTGACAAAAACATACTAACAAATTTCTCAAATACAGTAAATGATATTTCTCATCTCTATTCAAACATCTATCTTGCTTGATGAATCAGGACTAATGATCACATACAGGTATACCCCCCCTCATACAGCGGGTTAGGGCATATACAGGTATACCCCCTCATACAGTGGGTTACGGCATATACAGGTATACCCCCCTCAAACAGCGGGTTAGGGCATATACAGGTATACCCCCCCCTCATACAGCGGGTTAGGGCATATACAGGTATACCCCCCTCATACAGCGGGTTAGGGCATATACAGGTATACCCCGCTCATACAGCGGGTTAGGGCATATATGTATATGCCCTAACCCGCTGTATGAGGGGGGGTATACCTGTATATGCCCTAACCTGCTGTATGAGGGGGTATACCTGTATATACCCTAACCCACTGTATGAGGGGGGTATACCTGTATATGCCCTAACCCACTGTATGAGGGGGGTATACCTGTATATGCCCTAACCCGCTGTATGAGGGTTAGGGCATATACAGGTATACCCCCTCATACAGCGGGTTAGGGCATATACAGGTATACCCCCCTCATACAGCAGGTTAGGGCATATACAGGTATACCCCCTCATACAGCGGGTTAGGGCATATACAGGTATACCCCCTCATACAGCAGGTTAGGGCATATACAGGTATACCCCCCTCATACAGCGGGTTATGGCATATATAGGTATACCCCCCTCATACAGCGGGTTAGGGCATATACAGGTATACCCCGCTCATACAGCGGGTTAGGGACCGGAGCGAAGTGAAAACCGCCTTAAAGTGAAACAAGGCAGGTTTAGCTTTCTTTTCACTTGCCAGTGTGTTTAAAAACTTGAAAAAATGTTTGAACTAACATATATTAGGGGTGCAATAGTGCTATGTTTAGTTTAACACTAGCACAGCACAGTATTCAATAAATACTGTACCTGTACATATTGCCAGACTATAAAACTGAGACACAAATTGCACTGTAATGCTGTAAACAAAGTGAACTAAGCATAACAAAATGGTGCCAGTCACTTTTCTCGCAATCTCACGATGATTACAGAACTGTTTCAAAATCCTTGGAGGTTGAACTTCAGCGCCACAAAGCGCTGTATTAGCGAAGAGCTGTAAAGTAAAGCGCTGTAACGTGAGGTATACCTGTACACTCAGAAAAGACCTCACTTAGCAGTGTAAAAATAAATGCCAGAACTTGTAATGTGTAAATGAAAGGCATATTAAATACAGAAGACAAACTCCACAGTCTAAATCTCACAGATACTTAAATGAACACATTTTTTAAAAGGACCATTGAACTTGACATTTCAACAACGCATAAAATATTTAATTCTTGCAAGTGAAACAATATTGCAATATACATTCATTATTTATTTTGCAGTCTTTTGCTGTAAATTACATACTGTATAAACGTTGTGCTTGCAAGACTTTCTTTCTCCCAGGGAGGCTTGGGTTAATACTTTTAGGAAATTTAAAGTGAAAGTCAATCCTAGTGTTTGTGAAACGCTAGAATTTACCATTGGAACAAATAAAGGGGACTTTCATTCATGAAGTATAAAATACTTCATGCTGAAAGCTCCTTTATTTATTCCAAGCGATCACTGCACTGAGCTGCTAAGGTAGCCCACCGGCAGAACGCTATTTTCTCTATCTGGCAGAGAGGTGATGTTTCCACCTCTTAGCCAATAACATTGCGGGAAATCCGGCTTGGTGCTGCAATATGCAAGTATATAAACATCTGAAACAGAAACGGAAATCCAGAAAAAGAGTGACACTTTTTTAATACTGAATATCTGTGCGAAGAGTCCTACTCCCTGTTACTGGTATATATTATTTTTTCCATAAACGGAATTCTTTTGGGAGACTGTAACAGCTAATATGGGTCTCCTCCCATACTTACACCGAATCTTGAAACCAAATTGAGCCTGCACACTCAGGAAGAATTTAGAATTGTGGTACAATAGAAGGACTATATCTAATCTTTGTTCTAAAAAGCTTTTTTTGCTTCTCTTATTGTATCTCTTTCTTGAGGCAGCCTCACTTATTGTTAGTTTTACTGTTATTATATTCTTATTTCTGTGGTTATATATTGCTGATTACCTTTGCTACTGGAAGTTTATACTTTATACAATACCATTCTCAGGCCATTAGGCCCATATAATCCTTATGACTAACACTATATACTGTTACTATGTTACTGGACGCAAACTACCATCTCTTTAATTATGTCCATCAGGATTTAGATTATATCTGGATATTAAGTACATCTAGTTTATGTACCTTGTTTGATTGCATTATTACCCTCCTATTTCATCCTTTTTTACGTTTCTGTGTCCCATTCCATGGTATTTTTGCATAAATGTTTTTGAAAAAGAAAACAAACTTTTGAAACAAAAATGAGCCCCAGTAGATGATGTCTGAAGAGGGCAGACGTGTTCACGTGTGTTTACTACACGGACTGAGCATCTTAAGGGGTTTTACTACAATACTAAACCAGATAAAAACGTAACCTCTTACAACATCAATGTCCAGCAAGAACAAATGACTCAACAGGTCCACAGTAATAGTAATCATAAGCAGGACAAACTATCTCCAAAACTTGCAACAAAGACAGAAGCTTACATTTGTGGCCATAAATAAAGAGAAGACTATTTGAATCAGTGAATGTTGATGTGAGCATGTTCTTATCAATGGAAACTGGATTCAACCATTTCAAATCCTTAGAACTTTTGAATAGCTGAAATAATATAGCAGTAACTTTTTTTTCACTATTTTAATCTTTTTTAGGCACAAACAAAACTACACATTTCAGTAGACTGAACGTAATATCCCATTAATAATGAATTCATTCATATTTAGTCAAAGCATAACATTAGACTAAGAAGTAGATTTGATAAGAACGCTTAATTCTATTAAACACTGATTACTTATTTTTAACTTACCAAAATAAATTGTTGCTTCAGTGTGATAATAGCCATTCGGTTGTCTTTTCTTTACCATAGAGCACAGATCAATTTGATGAAATACTTCATCTCCAAAGTTATGATAATTGAAGCTCTCATAGAGGCCAGGGTCAATTTTTTTCAGCCCCTTAACAGAAAAAAAACCTATTGTAAACTAATTGCTAAATACCGAGACAAAATCAAGTACCTTCCATTAGCTAATATATCTCTTATATTTTGGTATATTATACTATATAAAAACAAGTAACATAATGTTGATCTAAAAAATGTTTTTAGATATATAATATATATATATATATATAGATAGATAGATAGATAGATAGATAGATAGATAGATAGATAGATAGATATAGACAGACCTTATTATGCTAAACCAGGTTTTCTTGAAGGGTATAATCATAGTAAATGACCCAGTATGAAATTATTATGATACATAGCTGTGTATATAAGACTAATAAGCCTAATTGTAAAATACTTCAAATAAGAGAACATAAACATCATAGCTTGTATTTTTCATTGTAAATTGTTATTGGAAAAAGTCAATATTCAAATATTTAGGAGTTTTTGGAAGAACGGGCTAACGCTTACTGCTGAACTATAAAGCTTTTATATAAAGTAAAATAAAAAGGAACACACTATTGTTTACATAAAAAAATAATTATTTGTAATTTCAGTTGTAGCCTTACTACATGTATACAAATGAACTTGCTGGTGTTAAAATGTAGAGTTGGAAGTTTAAAACCATCTTCCGCAAAGGCCTGAGGGCCAGAAAAACGATTCAACAGTTAATCTAATTGTTATAAGTAATTGGGAAATCAGAATATGTTATAACAGAAGTAAATAAATACAAACACTCACAGACAATATTCTGAGCCTTGCATTTTATAAACAATGTATATTATTTTCTAGTGAAGTACATCAAATTAGTAAACATAGCTCACCTGTTTACGAAGCTTTGGTGCCCTTGATAGCTTCATGAAGGTTAAATGAGGAACAAAACTCTTTAAACCCATAGGAGAGAGCCCCTTTTCTTTAAAAATCTTCACCAGTGTGTCTAGAAAATATAAAGCCATCTATATTAAAGCTTTTCAGGGCAGTTTCAAAAGAGTGGTTTATACAGAAGAAAATACTTTAAACAGAAAGTTAAATTATGTTACCTGGCACAAAATGATGTTACAATCAACTGAGAGTTCCCTATGGGAGAATGGCCAAAAATGCCCTCTCTCTCTTTTACCATCTTAAAAAGGGTGTGTTACCTTACTGACCCGTTCCATTCTTAGTGAGTGCGTAGAATAGACTGAAAAACTATTAAATGATTCATATCTTATATTATCTAGATCAGTGGTTCCCAAACTATTTCAGGTCACTGCCCGCTTTGTTCAATAAAATCACCATCAGCACGCGGCCCTAACGAAACCCATAAAAATAATATTCAGACCAGCAGTGCTTAACCCAAAATAAAGATAATGGTAAAATGCATTCTAAAGGAGTAACAAGTAAACATATTAAAATTTTGAAAGAAAATGTTTAAATGTTATTAAAACTGTATTATCTTTATCTTCTGATACCAGCTTTTTAAAGTTGATAGCCACTGTGCAAGAGTCTTATAAATCCCATTTAGTAATAATTTAACTGTTCAAAAACTGTTAATCCAATGGATAGGCTTGATGAAGTGAAACCAATTTCCCAAGCTCTGGTTTCATTTCCCTTAGCAGGGGTCTTAAATCGCCATAGTTGGAGATGATTTCTTTGCTTGGAGCATAGTTGTACTACTGCACTAAAAAATCAACTTTATAGAAAAATGATTCTACTGACCTAGGGCCCGATCCGATATGCAGCGTCGCCCGCAAAAGCCGGAGATGCTGAAATTTGCGCTGGTTTGGTATCAAATATACGGCATAACCTATAAGTTACGCTCGTATATTTCTGCCGTCGCTCGATCAGCCAATCGGATTGAACCAATCAGCCAATCGGACTGAACTTGAATCTGATTGGCTGATTTCAATCAGCCAATCAGATTTTTTTACCTTAATTCCGATTGGCTGATAGAATCCTATCAGCCAATCGGAATTCGACATACGCCATCTTGGATGACGTCATTTAAAGGTACCTCATTCGTCGGGAAGTCGTCGTGCCGGATGGATGCTCCGCGGCGGAGGAGCGAAGAAAGAAGATTGAAGATGCCGCTTTGCTTGAAGACATCGCCGGATGGAAGAAGACTTCACTGCCGCCTGATTGAAGACATCGCCGGATGGAAGAAGACTTCACTGCCGCTTGATTGAAGACATCGCCAGGATGGAAGAAGACTTCACTGCCGCTTGATTGGACATCGCCCGGATCGGATGAAGAATTCGGCCTGGCTGGGTGAAGACAAGGTAGGGAGATCTTCAGGGGGGTAGTGTTAGGTTTTTTTAAGGGGGGTTTGGGTGGGTTTAGAATAGGGGTATGTGGGTGGTGGGTTGTAATGTTGGGGGTTGGTATTGTGTTTTTCTTTTACAGGCAAAAGAGCAGAATTCTTTGGGGCATGCCCCGCAGAGCTTTGAACTTTTTTAATTTAGAATAGGGTAGGGAATTTTTTTTATTTTGGGGGGCTTTATTATTTTATTAGGGGGCTTAGAATAGGTGTAATTAGCTTAAAAATCTTGTAATCTTTTTTTATTTTTTGTAATTTAGTGTTTGTTTGTTTTTGTAATTTAGTTTAGATTATTTTATTGTATTTTAGTTTAGATATTTGTAGTTTATTTAATTTAGTAATAGTGTAGGTGTATTTGTAACTTAAGTTAGGATTTATTTTACAGGTAAATTGGTAATTATTTTAACTAGGTAGCTATTAAATAGTTATTAACTATTTAGTAGTTATTGTACCTAGTTAAATTAAATACCAAGTTACCTGTAAAATAAATATAAACCCTAAAATAGCTACAATGTAATTATTAATTATATTGTAGCTATCTTAGGGTTTATTTTATAGGTAAGTATTTAGATTTAAATAGGAATATTTTAATTAATAATATTAATATTAATTAGATTTATTTTAATAAGAATTTAGTTAGGGATGTTAGAGTTAGATAGGGTTATTATACTTAATATATATATAATATAATAACGATATTAACTATATTAACCCTAATATAATTAGGGTTAATATAGTTAATATATATAATATAATAACTATATTAACTATATTAACCCTAATATAATTAGGGTTAATATAGTTAATATAGCTGGCGGCGGTGTAGGGGGATTAAATTAGGGGTTAATATTTTTAAAATAGATGGCAGCAGGGTAGGGGCTCACTTTAGGGGGTAGGTAAGATAGATGGCGGTGGGGTAGGGGCTCACTTTAGGGGGTAGGTAAGATAGATGGCGGCGGGGTAGGGGGCTCACTTTAGGGGGTAGGTAAGATAGATGGCGGCGGGGTAGGGGGCTCACTTTAGGGGGTAGGTAAGATAGATGGCGGCGGGGTAGGGGGCTCACTTTAGGGGGTAGGTAAGATAGATGGCGGCGGGGTAGGGGCTCACATTAAGGGGTAGGTAAGAAAGATGGCGGCGGGGTAGGGGCTCACATTAGGGGGTTATAGATTTAATATAGCTGGCGGCGGGGTCCGGGAGCGGCGGTTTAGGGGTTAATACATTTTTTATTGTTAGGATAGTGAGGGGGGATAGCGGATAGAGGGTTAGACGTGTCGGGCTATGTTTGGGAGGAGTGTTAGAAAGTACGGGTGATTTTAGAAACTTTAGTCAGGTTTTGTAGGCGCTGGCAGTTTCTAAAGTGCCGTAAGTCACTGGCGACTCCAGAAATTTGTACTTACGCAGATTTCTGGACATCGCTGGTTTGTCAGACTTATTGCACTTTAGCCTCTGACGGCGCCGTATATAGGATAGCTCGAGTTGCGAGCTGAAACTGCGGGCGACGGGGGTTCCCTCGCTTGCGCCGCAAACTACGATCTTTATCGGATCGCGCCCCAAAGTGTTATGTAGTGCACCGCTAGATTATTTCTGAGGACAGAAGACTTAAAAACTAGAGATGAGCATTTGATTGGTCACAAATATACGCATTTGTGACAAATATATGGATATTCACTTTTTTAATTAAATTAATATCCGAATGAATGCAGTGACTAATTTAAAGAATAAAGAATATATACCAACAAAATTCATTATTATATTTTTATTATCCTTAAAATTAGGTTTAACAAGGTTAAATATTAACCTATAGCGATGTGGGAAGCCGTGCTAATCAGGTGGATCCTAGAGCCTGCGTTAAAGGACCTTCTCCTTTAGCGGGGGCTCAAAGATCCCACCCCACTTATCCTCCTATTAGCATTGCCCTGGACTCTATGAAGAAGGGTCAGATTAGAGCGGGCCCCCTATCACTCTATAGGTAAGTATTTAAGACCTACAGGTGACACTGTGTCACCTACCACAAAGTAACATTTACATTCGTTTTAACGTATATGAATGTAAATGTTAATTAATATTCAGTATTTCAAATACCAAACAGTGCAGCACATGAATATTCTGAAAAAATAATTTTTCCGAATATTCGTTCTGAATGATTTGTCCAAAGCGAATAATTCAGTGCTGCACAAGTCTATTAAAAACCTTAGATGGTTGAATGTGAACAAACCTACACAGATGAGCACAACAGGCCTTCGATGTGTTTTCTGCTATAACACAGACGTGCAGTTAATGTTAATAATCCCTGCTAATGTAAAGCGCTGACAAAACTAAGAGTGCAAACCTACAGTACAAGTGACTGCATCCTCTTCCTCTCCTTTCTTACTAATAATCCCAGTGCCACACTTCCACCTCTTATGCCTATTAGTGCCCCACTCAGTAATCCCACGCCCCCCAGGGGACAGTATGACCCACTTTTGGAAACCACAGATCGAGATAATACTCATCAGACACAGAAATTGCTGTGTTTTGAATTTAATTTTAGTTATCTTGACTCAACCTAGCTAATACTCACCTGCGAGACAAATACAAGGTAGTACAAAATTGGAAGGAAACAAAGACAAGAAAAAGAGAGAGATATATTGCATAATATTGCTTAAATACTAAATATAGTTATTTTCATGAAAGCCCTTGCAGTCCTAAAAGTCTTGGAAAAGTAATAGCTACCAAGAAGATAACCATAAACAAAGCCGGCTTCTTTATGACAGAGTAACCGCTACCTGTAGCCTGTACCACCTCTGTTTATTGTCTGTATTCGTGGAACTCATTACCCTGTCTGCCCGAGGTGCCTTTAGTGTTGAGGGACTAACACAGAGACAGTACGCTGTCAATACCCTAAACAAACTTAAAGGGATACTAACCCCACATTTTTTTCTTTCATGATTCAGATACAGCATGCAATTTTAAGCAACTTTTTAATTTACTCCTATTATCAATTTTTCTTTATTCTCATGTTACCTTGATTTGAAAAAGCAGTAATAAAAGGTTAGGAGCCGGCCCATTTTTAGTTCAGCACCTTGGTAGAGCTTGCTGATTGGTTTGCTACATTTAGCCACAAATCAGCAAGTGCTACCCAGGTGCTGAACAAAAAATGGTCCAGCACAAAAGCTTACAGTACTGATTTTCAAATCAAGATAGCATGAGAACAAAGAAAAATTGATAATAGGAGTAAATTAGAAAGGTGCTTAAATCTCATGCTCTATCTGAATCATGAAAGAAAAAAATTGGGTTTAGTATCCCTTTAAGTGAACACATCTTGACATAAAGGGAAACAAGGGATATATGGTTATAAGTGGATCGTTGATTGCAGACAACTTTTAATCATCGCTGTTACATACCTCATAAATGTTTGAGGGTATACTTGTAAGTGTACATTTTTTAACTTTTTACAATAAACTGCACTTAGATCGCCTGTGCACTTGTGCAGTTTATTGTTCTGTTTTACAGATCATTCTTTGAAGTTTACTTGTTCTCTACCTTAAAGAGACAGTCTACTCCAGAATTTAAAAAGAGATATTACCCATTCCCCAGTTTTGCATAACCAACATGGTTATATTAATATACTTTTTGCCTCTGTAATTACCTTTTATCTAAGCCTCTGCAGACTGCCTCCTTATTTCAGTTCTTTTAACAAACTTGCCTTTTAGCCAATCACTGCTGACTCATAAATAACTCCACAGGATTGAGCCCAATAGTATCTATATGGAACACATGAACTAGCGCTGTATAGCTGTGGAAAACTGACAAAATGCAGTGATATAAAAAGCGGACTTCAAGGGTTTAGACAATAGCATATGAGCCTACCTATTTTTAGCTTTCAACAATACCACAAAAACAAAACAAATTTGACGATAAAAGTAAATTGAAAAGTTGTTTAAAATTGCATGCCCTATCTGAATAATGAAGTTCAATTTTGACTAGACTGTCCCTTTAAGTGGGGAATGTCACCATTCAAATAAAGGGTTATCCGATTAAATACAACTTTGAAGGGGAAATGGTGTATGTGTAAAGCATAGTGTGAAAAACAAAATTGCTTACCTGATAAACAGCTAGATTACGAGTTTTGAGCGCTATAGGGTTTTTAACGACCGCCACAAAGTGGCGTTATTTCAAACCCCTAAAGCGCTGGTATTACGAGTTTAAAAAAAGCAGGCTTGTGCGGGCGATATGGTGGTGTTGAGCTCCATACCGCACCAAAAACAAGCGCTGCTGTTACGTGCTTGTGCACAATTCCCCCATAGACATCAATGGGGACAGCTGGCCAAAAAAAAGTCTAACACCTACGATCGTGGAATGAAAAGCTCCGTAACGCAGCCCCACTGATGTCTACGGGGAAAATAACTTTAATGTAAAAACCTAACACCATAACATAAACCCCATGTCTAAACACCCCTAATTTGCTGCCCCTAACATCGCCGCCACCGACATACAGTTATTAACCCCTAATCTGCTGCCCCTAACATCGCCGCCACCTACATACAGTTATTAACCCCTAATCAACTGCCCCTAACATCGCCACCACCTACATACAGTTATTAACCCCTAATCAACTGTCCCTAACATCGCCGCCACCTACATACAGTTATTAGCCCCTAATCTGCTGCCCCTAACATCGCCATCCCTATATAATACAATTAACCCCTAATCTGCTGCCCCTAACATCGCCGCCACCTACATACAGTTATTAACCCCTAATCTGCTGCCCCTAACATTGCCGCCCCATACATAATACTATTAACCCCTAAACCTCTGGCCTCCCACATCAATGCCACTAAATAAATATATTAACCCCTAAACCTAACCCTAATGTAACCCTAAGCCTAACACCCCCTAACTTTAACATAATTTAAATACAGCTAAATTACAGTTACAATTATTAACTAAATAATAACTATTTAAAACTAAATACTTACCTGTAAAATAAAACCTAAGATAGCTACAATATAACTAATAGTTACATTGTAGCTAGCTTAGGTTTTATTTTTATTTCACAGGTAAGTTTGTATTTATTTTAACTAGGTAGACTAGTAAGTAAATAGTTATTAACTATTTATTAACTACCTAGTTAAAAAAAATGCAAACTTACCTGTGAAATAAAACCTAACCTGCCTTACACTAAAACCTAACATTAAAAAAAAAACACTAAAATTACTACACTGCAGAGTCGAAAGTTCGAAAACTCTGTGAGCAGAAGAAATAGCAATGAGAAACAAAACCTTCCAAGAAAGTAATTTAATGTCAACAGAACGCATTGGCTCAAACAGAGCCTGCTGCAAAACTTTAAGAACTAGGTTAAGGCTCCAAGGAGGAGCAACACATTTAAACACAGGCCTGATTCTGACCAAGGCCTGAACAAAAGACTGAACATCTGGCAGAACTTCCAGATGTTTATGCAAAAGAATAGATAGTGCAGAAATCTGATCCTTCAGAGTACTGGCTGGTAAACCTTTCTCCAGGCCCTCCTGAAGAAAAGCCAAAATTCAAGGAACTTTACTTTGTTCCAAGAAAAATCCTTTGAATCACACCAATTAAAGTATTTACACCATACCCTATGGAAAATTCTGCAAGTAACAGGTTTATGAGCCTGAAGCATAGTATCTATGACTTTCTCAGAGAAGCCATGTCTAGCCAAAACTAGATGTTCAATCTCCAAGCAGTCAGCTTCAGAGAAACCAGACTTGGATGAAGGAAGGGACCCTAAAGAAGGTCCTTCCTCAAAGATAACCTCCAAGGAGGAAGAGATGACATTGTCACCAGATCCACGAACCAGATCCTGCGAGGCCATGCAGGAGCTATTAGAATCACCAGAGCTCTCTCCTACTTGATGCGAACAAGTACTCGTGGAAGTAGAGAAAACGGTGGAAACAGGTATGCTAGATTGAAGTTCCAAGGAACCGCCAAAGCATCTACCAGAACGGCTTAAGGATCTCTTGACCTTGAACCGTACCTTGGAAGTTTGGCATTTTGACGAGACGCCATCAGATCCAATTCCGGAATCCCCCACCTGAGAGTTATCATTGTGAAAACCTCTGGGTGGAGAGCCCACTCTCCGGGATGAAAAGTTTGCCTGCTCAGAAAATCTGCCTCCCAGTTGTACACCCCTGGAATGTGGATGGCAGAGAGATGGCAATCGTGAGACTCCGCCCACTGGAGAATGCGAGTCACCTCCTCCATTGCCAAGGAACTCTGAGTTCCCCCCTGGTGGTTGATATAAGCCACCGAAGTGATGTTGTCCAACTGGAATCTGATAAACCAGACCAAAGCTAGTTGAGGCTAAACTATCAAAGCATTGAAAATTGTTCTCAACTCCAAGATATTTACTGGAAGAGACAACTCATACCGGAGTCCACAGGCCCTGTGCTTTTAAGGAACCCCAAACTGCTCCCCAGCCCAACAGGCTGGCGTCCATGGTCACAATCACCCAGGAAGGTCTCAGAAAGCATGTGCCCCAAGACCAATGGTCCTGAGAAATCAACCACGAGAGACTCTCCAGATTTATCCTCTGTGAGAGATCTGAGTGATCCCTGTTCCATTGACTGAGCATGCACAGTTGCAAAGGTCTCAGATGGAACAGAGCAAAAGGAATTATGTCCATGGAGGCAACCATCAGACCAATCACCTCCATGCATTGAGCCACAGATGGACGAATAGCAGACTGGAGAGAAAGGCAAGAAGCATGAAGTTTGGATTTTCTGACGTCCGTCAGAAAAATCTTCATGGACAAGGAATCTAAAATTGTTCCTAGGAAACACACCCTTGTATTTGGTACAAACAAACTCTTTCCCAGATTCACTTTCCCCCCATGGAAACGTAGAATAGACAACAACATCCCTGTATGAGATTTTGCTAGATGAAAAGATGGCGCTTGAACCAAGATATCGTCTAAGTAAGGCACCACAGCAATGCCCTGGGACCTGACCACTGCCAGAAGAGCCCCCAGAACCTTTGTGAAAATTCTGGGAGCTGTAGCAAGGCCAAACGGAAGGGCAACAAACTGGAAATGTTTATCCAGAAAGGCAAATCTCAGATACTGGTAATGATCCCTGTGAATGGGAACATGAAGATACGCATCATGAACTGACCCTCTAGTATCGAAGGAAGAATGGAACAGATGGTCTCCATTTTGAAGGACAGAACTCTTAGAGAAATTGATTGAGACACTTTAGGTCCAGAATGAGACGGAAAGTGCCCTCCTTTTTGGGAACTACAAAAAGATTTTAATAGAATCCTAGACCCTGTTCCTCTAGATCAATCACTCCCAGGGAGGATATATCCTTTACGCAGTTAAAGAAGGCCACTCTCTTTATCTGGTCCATAGATAACCTTGACAGGCTCCCATGGGCGCCAAGCCGGATTTACCTCACGGCTATTGGCTAAGAGGTGAAAACGTCACCTCTTATCCAAAAAAGTTTTTAGCCGTGGGCTGCTGTAGCAGCTAAAAACGTTGATCAATTGAAACAAATAAAGGAACTTTCTACATGAAGTATCTTATACTTCATGAATGAAAGTGCCCTTTATTTGTTTCAATAGTCAATCCTAGCGTTTGTAAAACAGCTAAGTTTGTATTTATTTTAACTAGGTAGACTAGTTAGTAAATAGTTATTAACTATTTACTAGCTACCTAGTTAAAATAAATACAAATTTACCTGTAAAATAAAACCTAACCTGGGTTACACTAACACTTAACATTACAAAAAAATGAAATAAATTAAATTAACAAAATACAATTATCTAAATTACAAAAAAAAATAAACACTAAATTACACAAAATAAAAAAAGAAATTATCAAAAATAAAAATGAATTACTCCTAATCTAATAGCCCTATCAAAATAAAAAAGCCCCCCAAAATAAAAAAAAATAAAAACCTAGCCTACACTAAAAACGGCATCTTCTATCTTTATCCATCTGGTATGGAGCGGGTCCATCTTCAAGACATCCGGCACGGAGCATCCTCTTCTTTATCTAAAAATAAAACCCACCCAATAAACCCTTAAAAAATCTAACACTAACCCCAGACGATACACTTACAGTTTTTGAATACCGGACATCCATCCTCATCCAGGCGGCAGAAGTCCTCATTGAAGCCGGCAGAAGTCTTCAAGCGGGTAGAAGTCTTCATCCAAGCGGGCAGAAGTCTTCAGCCAGACGGCATCTTCTATCTTTATCCATCTGGTATGGAGCGGGTCCATCTTCAAGACATCCGGCACGGAGCATCCTCTTCTTACGATGGTTGCTGAAGAATGAAGTTTCCCTTTAAATTACGTCATCCAAGATGGCGTCCCTTACATTCCAATACATTGGCTGATAGAATTCTTTGATAAAGCCGGAAAACCCGGCGAAACATGTCAAGGGAGGAGGGGGAGCTGATGGGGGCTCGTTGTGTGTTTTAACTAGTCTATACTTGCTAGCACATTTAGTGATAATTCATAGCTCGTTCTAAGTTTCAGAGACCATATGGTGGCACAATTATAACTATATCTTAATATTTATTAAAGACTGCAGTGAAACAGTTAACAAACCATTTTGTGCCCCATACAACGGACACTTAGTAGCGACAGCATTATGTTATTAACCAGAGAGCGCTGTTAGCTCTAAGATTTAAATTCCTTGTGGCAACTCTGTGAATATTATAACTCAATACTTACTTAAAACTGCATTAAGCAGCTAATACAGTATTATATGCTACAAGTAAATGAGACTAAGCAGCGCAATATGCAAAATCTAGCAGTGATCCTCATTTGAATATTGCTGCAAGGACACTAATTTAAAGCAGGCATTGGCTGTTTAATGTAGTTTGCAAGCACTTAGGGCAAACAGTATTTAAATACAAACAATATAGAAGTTATTATTGGGCTTATCTTTAGCTCTTTCAATATAATAATTTTATACTGCTGTACCTGTTGTGCTACTTTTAATTGGGTAAATAAATCCGGGTCTAAGTTTGGAAAAACCCAGATATAGCAAAGTTGGAAAGTTAACACTAAGCACCAAAATTACTATCCCTGTTGCCTTATATTATATCTCTTGAGAAACATAATTTATGCAAAGTATACACAGTAATACCAGCATTAAAGTGAATGTAAAGTCATTCTGGCTGCTAAACACAGCATTAAAATGTATTTGAAAATAGGTATACTTTAATTGATGATTTTTGTAATAAATTTGTATTTACCGAGTATTTTGTATTTAGATAGCTGTGATCGTACTTTTAATCCTCCGCCCGCCATCTTTGATGATTGATTGACATAGTAGGCTCGATCTTGTCAACCAATCAGTGAATCCACCACAAGGGGACCAAAACTTTTTCTCTACGTCATGCGTCCGTAATGTGCTTGCATTAGAGCGCTGTTCTAATACTGATCTCAGACACGCGTTCACATTTTGCGCATGCGCTCTTCAACGATTTTGGGTCTCAGTAATTTATTCCCCAATTTTGGATCGCAAGGTATGTAGCGATCATACAGGGGCTGGCTCGATCGCTGCTGTACTGTCTTCAACGATAGTATTCAATGAATGTTTTCATTCATTGAATACTATGTTACTATACAATTACATTGGCGTGTAACGCATGCGCAGATGTGCCGATAGCCGGGAGCACGCATTTCCTCTACGTAAACAGCGGGTGGGACCGCTGTATATGTAACATGGAACAAAATCAGGAAGTTGTGGATGGGAGGAGCTGGTCCATAAAACGGACCAAATTGGTAATAAAAGTATAATATTTATTTTACATTTAAAAAAAAAAAAAAAGTGGCGGTTTGAATTGTACACCAAAAAGCAAATAAGATAAACGTTCAAAGTAGAGAAAATTTACATTCACTTTAATTTATAACAAATGCACAATTAAGAGATTTTTTATGGAAATTATCTGTATAGGATAAGTTACATCTAATTATATTATATATAATCCCCAATATAGGGATGAGTGATAGTATGGTAACAATTTGAACTAACTCTCATTAAAAATAATAAAATATAATCACTATTTAAGAAGAGATGAACTATTCCTTTACATGAGATTACAATATACCATATCTATAGGCATAGGAATGCTTCATTACTTATTAGTTTCTTACCACAGCTAACTATATACTACAATTAGGATATCAGATTCACCACTAGAGGTGAAAAACTTATTAAAATTTACTAACATAGCTGCTCCGCTCATACTGCTTTACCTATGTGTTTAACACTGACATTATTTTTATGAGGCTATTTGTTAAATCATTGCAGCTATAATCTATTTTACCATTAATGTATCACACGCTATTTGGATAACACCTGAATCAATTATGAAATATTTGGCTCTATGCCAATTATTAATAGGGTGTTGAATCTGTACAAATAATAGTGTAACAATAGTTTTATATACCATCTATAGGCATATGAATGCGTCATTACTTATTAGTTTTCTACCACAGCTAACTATATACTACAATTAGGATATCAGATTCACCACTAGAGGTGAACAACTTATTTATATTAACTAACATAGCTGCTCCGCTCATACTGCTTTACCTATGTGTTTAACACTGACATTATTTTTATGAGGCTATTTGTTAAATCATTGCAGCTATAATCTATTTCACCGTTAATGTATCACACACTATTTGGATAACACTTGAATCATTTATGAAATATTTGGCTCTATGCCAATTATTAATAGGGTGTTGAATCTGTACAAATAATAGTGTAACAATAATAGTGTATTGAATCTGTTATTTTAGAGATAATTTATCATTACATCTCTGAACCTCTTGATCATAGCCGGATATTGAGGGATTATTAATCTCAGCCTATGTCCTACCAAACTGCTACTGAACAGTATACTCTTTATTATATTAGGTCTCAGTCTTAGATATTCAGTCTTACAACTGGGAATTTGTGCTAGCATTTTAGTTTTAATTCACCCTGATTTTAACTTATTCTAATAAAGATTTATGTTTTAATTGATATGATTCTTTTCCTAAACTCCATTATTTAGGGGTCCTTTTTGAGTGCTTATTTAGTATCACTTTGTGGTTAGTTTCTTAAACTAACCAGTATGTAACGCATCTGTTTGGATACATAGCACCTTAACCACACATAATTGTGCATTTTTTGGGCCATCAACCCTATTAAAGAACGGTAACAGACCCAATATCACACTGAATGAGTGGTGCCATCAGTTCAATCTGAATTTAAGGGCATTTGGATGGGCATTGCCCTTAAAAGGGCATTTAGCTCTTTTACATTGCCCAAAACCCTAATCTAAAAATAAAACCCACCCAATAAACCCTTAAAAAAATCTAACACTAACCCCCGACGATCCACTTACAGTTTTTGAATACCGGACATCCATCCTCATCCAGGCGGCAGAAGTCCTCATCGAAGCCGGCAGAAGTCTTCAAGCGGGTAGAAGTCTTCATCCAAGCGGGCAGAAGTCTTCAGCCAGACGGCATCTTCTATCTTTATCCATCTGGTATGGAGCGGGTCCATCTTCAAGACATCCGGCACGGAGCATCCTCTTCATAAGATAGTTGCTGAAGAATGAAGTTTCCCTTTAAATTACGTCATCCAAGATGGCGTCCCTTACATTCCAATAGGAATTAAGGGGGGAAAAATGCTATCAGCCAATAGAATTGAGTTTGCATTCTATTGGCTATGCTAATAAGTCAATAGAATGCAAGCTCAATCCTATTGGCTGATTGCAACAGCCAATAGTTTTTTCCCCCTTAATTCCTATTGGCTGATAGAATTCTATCAGCCAATCGGAATGTAAGGGACGCCATCTTGGATGACGTCATTTAAAGGGAAACTTCATTCTTCAGCAACCATCGTAAGAAGAGGATGCTCCGCGCCAGATGTCTTGAAGATGGACCCGCTCCGCGCCGGATGGATGAAGACTTCTGCCGGCTTCGATGAGGACTTCTGCCGTCTGGATGAGGATGGATGTCTGGTCTTCAAAAACTGTAAGTGGATCGTCAGGGGGTTAGTGTTAGGTTTTTTTAAGGGTTTATTAAGTGGGTTTTATTTTTAGATTAGGGTTTTGGACAATGTAAAAGAGCTAAATGACCTTTTAAGGGCAATGCCCATCAAAATGCCCTTTTCAGGGCAATGGTTAGCTAAGGTTTATTTAGATTTAGGTTTTTATTTGGGGGGTTTGGTTGTGTGGGTGGTGGGTTTTACTGTTGGGGGGTTGTTGTTTGTACTTTTTTTACAGGTAAAAGAGCTGATTTCTTTGGGGCAATGCCCCGCAAAAGGCGCTTTTAAGGACCATTGGCAGTTTAGTGTAGGCAAGTTTTTTATTTTTTTTTATTTTGGTGGGCTTTTTTATTTTGATAGGGCTATTAGATTAGGAGTAATTTGTTTTGATTTTTGATCATTTCTTTTTTTTTTGTAATTTAGATAATTGTATTTTGTTAATTTAATGAATTTAATTTTATTGTAATGTTAGGTGTTAGTGTAACTCAGGTTAGGTTTTATTTTACAGGTAAATGTGTATTTATTTTAACTAGGTAGCTAGTAAATAGTTAATAACTATTTACTAACTAGTCTACCTAGTTAAAATAAATACAAATTTACCTGTGAAATAAAAATAAAACCTAAGATAGATACAATTTAACTATTAGTTATATTGTAGCTAGCTTAGGGTTTATTTTACAGGTATTTAGTTTTAAATATGAATTATTTAGGTAATAATAGTAGGTTTTATTTAGATTTATTTTAATTATATTTAAGTTAGGGGGGGTAGCGTAAAACTCATAACTACTGACTTTAGATGGCGGTACGGATCTTGTCATTATAGGCTGTACCACTCACTTTTTGACCTCACAGCAAAACTCGTAATACCGGCGCTATGGAAGTCCCATTGAAAGGACTTTTTTAAAAGTGCGGTACTGACCAAAAAAGTGTGCAGTATACCTATTCTGACAAGACTTGCAATAGCGGCGGTAGGGAAAAAGCATCGTTATGAAGCATAATGATGCTTTTTCACTCATAACGCAAAACTCGTAATCTGGCTGACTGTTATCTACTAGATACATGGTAAAAACACATAAAATAGTGTTTTTGTTTTTTTATTTTTTAGAAAGGAATTTATTAAATTAAATTAACCCCTTAACGACTAAGGAAATGCCAGGAACGCGCTACAAAAAAATACAGTTAAGGACCAGGGACGTGCCTGACATGTCCTCTGGGGTTTCAAGGGATTGCAGTGATGCATCGATATTGAGGCATCACTGCACTACCCTTTTTTACCCACCGATCCAGAGAGAGCCACTCTGTGGCCCTCTCTGCATCGGCCAGCGATGGTGCTGATCATGGTGGGTGGGAGCAATAGCAAGGAGGCGGGTGGGTGGTCCATCGCTGGAGGGAGTTCCGGATTCTGTGCCAGAGTGTACAGTAGTGCGCGCTATTAAATTATATACTGACAGTCTCTGGGAAGGAGGGAAAGGGAGAGGGGAAATAAGGCCTAATCAGTGTTGGGAAAGGGATCTGGGAGGGGGTAGGGTATTGAGGGTGGGCAGCTACACTACAGAAAAATGGGGTATTTATATTACAAAAGCTACATTTTGAACAAACTGGGTACTGGCAGACAGCTGGCAGTACCCAAGATGGCGGCATATAGGTAGAGGGAGGAGGATTAGAGAGCTGTTAGTGGGCGGCAGGGAGGTTAGGGGCTAAGGAGGGGGATCCAACACTGCAGAATAAATATAAAAAAATGCCTTTTATTTTAGTACTGGCAGACAGAGAGATCAGGGGGTCGGATGTGTCAGGTGAATATCTTTATAAAGTCCATTTAATGGCGAGAAAAACGGTATATAATATGTCTGGGTACAGTAAATGAGTAAGAGGGAAATTACAGCTAAACACAAACACTGCAGAAATGTAAAAATAGCCCTGGTCCCCAACGGTAAGAAAATTGAAAAATTGTCTGGTCACTAATTAAATGGTAGGCATATTTGATACTAGATTTAATGTTCAAAACAAAGGCAGGAAGTCTTAGAACAGAAAAACTATACTGACTGTGGTTAAACCTGTTCGGCTTGTGCTGCGCATAAAAATATACTGTATTATAATAAAGCAGCACAGCAATTAAAAATAAAATTTTCAAATGGCTTTCAAACTAAACAGTGATTATACTGGGAATTGATACACTAATAAAAAAAACTGAAAATGTGAATTACATCATGGATGAAACAACATTCATCGGACAGTACGGTGTGGTACTAACCAGTCATTTCTTTAAGAGTAGAAACAGAGTCATTCTCTATTATCTTCCCATACACCACCTGGTTTTTAAAATCAGACACTCCGTCAAAACCGAATATCAATGTTTTTTCCTGTAGGATTTCTCCAACTGGCTCTTTACAATCTAAAAGTGCTGAGATGGCCCTGTTGAAAAAATTTTTGTAAATTTGAAAACAAAATATTAGTAAATACATTTAGTTTGTGTCAGGAAATATTAAACTGCAAAATGTCCTAAAAATAAAATATGTATTTTAAATATTTTAAAACTGTCAATTAAGATTTGCAAAACTACTTGAAAACTCTGGTTAGTATGTTTATCTTATCTCCTTTAACTATGGTCAGTTATGGCCAATTGTAAATTAGTTTCTCGGCTGCTCTAAGCCAGTGTTTCTTAACGGCGATCCTCAAATACCCCCAATAGGCCAGGTTTTCATTATAGCTGAACCAGTGTAAAGATGAAAAAATCAGCTGATGGGTGAGAGCAGGTTAGTAACCATGGTTACTGATCAGCTGATTATTTCACATGTGCTCTAGTTCAGCTATAATGAAAACCTGGCCTGCTTGGGATACTTGAAGACCATGGTGAGAAATACTTCTCTAAGCAATTACTTTTTAGTACTAGCTGGTTTAAAGGGACACTAAAGACTATGAGATGGTAATATAAAATGATAAATTGTATAGAAAACAAATCTCTGCAATATATTTTCATTATTTATTTTGTCCCCTTTTCCTGTAATTTAATTCTGAAATTGTGAGCTTTTCAGTTCCTGTTAGAAAATGAAGTGCAGAACACTGTTATATACCCCACATTCATTGGCTGCACACTCTAGTGACCTATTTATAACTAGCCCTAATTAATTGTTCACAGCAGAGAAGGTAACCTAAGTTACAATATGGCAGCTTTCATTGTTTTATAGACACTAAAACTTTGCACTTATTTTGTCAATATTGAAACAGCTAATTAAACTTTAAAAAATACATCTACTTGTTATTCTCAGACTTATCTTTTCTTTGAATGCATCACTCTATCTGACATTTATTTAGTGTTTAATGTCCCTTTAAGGACTTTGCAGCATTTTAATGAAAACCAAGGTAAAAGAATGTGCTTTTTGGCCACACTATGAAGAATGGGACAAACATATTTTCATATAAAAGCAAGGTATTTTACGGAAAAAACAAGCAAAATAAATAATGATAAGTTTGCAAAGTGTTTTAATATGCACAATTTAACATTTATATTGAGACCCATCAAACACATGGAGAAAATAATATACTGAAAGTAGAAAAGATACAAAACAGAGGAAAGTGCCTTAATGTGACATACAATAAAATGAACTACACACACACAAACATATAATAATAATAATAATAATAATAATAATAATAACTAGTATTTATATAGCGCCTTTCTCCCAGTGGGACTCAAAGGGCTTTTTCAGCGCTCGCTCTCGGAATTCACCAAATCGGCAGCTGAATAGTAATAGTTGTTATTATTACCCAATTTAATGGTACTCATTTTATCGACCTCGGAAGGATGAAGGGCTGAGTCGGCCCTGCCGGGATTTGAACCTGTGACCTTGGATCTTTTTTAAACAGGCTTTTGTTGTAGTCATTTTTGGTAGAGAATAGAAATGGTATATGAGTGAGTTATAAATTCTTTAAAGGAACAGTAAAGTTAAAATTCAAATCATGGTTTAGATAGACCATGCAATTTTAAAAAATGTTAAAATTTACTTCTCTTTTCAAATTTGCTTAGCCCTCTTGGTATATTTTTTAAACAGTAAGCCTAGGAGCAGCAATGCACTACTGGGAGTTAGCTGAACACATTGAATGAGCCAATAGCAAGAGGCGTATATGTGTAGCCACCAATTACAAGCTAGATCCAGTAGTGCATTGCTGTTCCTGAGCATACCAAGGTATGCTTTTCAAATAGAATAATAAGAGAACATAGCATATTTGATAACAGAATTAAATTGGAAAGTTGTTTAAAATTGCATGCTCTGACCGAATCATGAAAGTTTAAGTTTAAAAGGGCTGTTATAGCTATAATGGCCCTTACATTTTGACTTTAATGATCTTTAAATGTATGTATAGGTACTTACAAGTTAGTCTCCTCTTCTGTAGCTAAATGCATCACAAAAAGTGTAATATGGAATGAGCCCTTTGGAATCATAACCTTGGAAAGTCTTTCATCTTTCTCTAAAACAGCATTCTGAAAAGTCTGAATGTCCTGAAGAATCTGTTAATAAGGAACAGGAAATATAAGCACTTATTTCATACAAGAAACAAATATAAAATAGAGCATTCAGTTAGAATTATCGCCACTCAATTGTCATATTTAGCATTATTAGCAGTAATTATTTAAAGGGACAGTAAAGTCCAAATTAAACTACCATGATTTAGATAGGAGTATACCATTTTAAACAAATTTGTTTGGTTCTCTTTGTATAATTTGTTAAAGAGTAAACCTAGGTAAGCTGATATGAGCTTAGAAGCATGCACGTAACTTTAGCAGTCTATGGCCTAGATTTAGAGTTCGGCGGTAGCCGTCAAAACCAGCGTTAGAGGCTCCTAACGCTGGTTTTGGCCGCCCGCTGGTATTTGGAGTCAGTGATTAAAGGGTCTAACGCTCACTTTACAGCCGCGACTTTTCCATACCGCAGATCCCCCTACGCCATTTGCGTAGCCTATCTTTTCAATGGGATCTTCCTAACGCCGGTATTTAGAGTCGTTTCTGCAGTGAGCGTTAGAGCTCTAACGACAAGATTCCAGCCGCCTGAAAATAGCAGGAGTTAAGAGCTTTCTGGCTAACGCCGGTTTATAAAGCTCTTAACTACTGTACCCTAAAGTACACTAACACCCATAAACTACCTATGTACCCCTAAACCGAGGTCCCCCCACATCGCCGCCACTCGATTAAAATTTTTAACCCCTAATCTGCCGACCGCCACCTACGTTATACTTATGTACCCCTAATCTGCTGCCCCTAACACCGCCGACCCCTGTATTATATCTATTAACCCCTAACTTGCCCCCCACAACGTCGCCGCAAGCTACTTAAAATAATTAACCCCTAATCTTCCGACCGCAAATCGCCGCCACCTACGTTATCCCTATGTACCCCTAATCTGCTACCCCTAACATCGCCGACCCCTATGTTATATTTATTAACCCCTAATCTGCCCCCCTCAACGTCGCCGACACCTACCTACACTTATTAACCCCTAATCTGCCGAGCGGACCTGAGCGCTACTATAATAAAGTTATTAACCCCTAATCCGCCTCACTAACCCTATCATAAATAGTATTAACCCCTAATCTGCCCTCCCTAACATCGCCGACACCTACCTTCAATTATTAACCCCTAATCTGCCGACCGGAGCTCACCGCTATTCTAATAAATGGATTAACCCCTAAAGCTAAGTCTAACCCTAACACTAACACCCCCCTAACTTAAATATAATTTTTATCTAACGAAATAAATTAACTCTTATTAAATAAATAATTCCTATTTAAAGCTAAATACTTACCTGTAAAATACATCCTAATATAGCTACAATATAAATTATAATTATATTATAGCTATTTTAGGATTAATATTTATTTTACAGGCAACTTTGTAATTATTTTAACCAGGTACAATAGCTATTAAATAGTTAAGAACTATTTAATAGTTACCTAGTTAAAATAATAACAAATTTACCTGTAAAATAAATCCTAACCTAAGATATAATTAAACCTAACACTACCCTATCAATAAAATAATTAAATAAACTACCTACAATTACCTACAATTAACCTAACACTACACTATCAATAAATTAATTAAACACAATTCCTACAAATAACTACAATTAAATAAACTAGCTAAAGTACAAAAAATAAAAAAGAACTAAGTTACAGAAAATAATAAAATATTTACAAACATAAGAAAAATATTACAACAATTTTAAACTAATTACACCTACTCTAAGCCCCCTAATAAAATAACAAAGCCCCCCAAAATAAAAAATTCCCTACCCTATTCTAAAATACAAATATTACAAGCTCTTTTACCTTACCAGCCCTGAACAGGGCCCTTTGCGGGGCATGCCCCAAGAATTTCAGCTCTTTTGCCTGTAAAAAAAAACATACAATACCCCCCCCCCAACATTACAACCCACCACCCACATACCCCTAATCTAACCCAAACCCCCCTTAAATAAACCTAACACTACCCCCCTGATGATCTTCCTACCTTGTCTTCACCATGCCAGGTTCACCGATCCGTCCTGGCTCCAAGATCTTCATCCAACCCAAGCGGGGGCTAGACATCCACTGAAGAAGTCCAGAAGAGGGTCCAAAGTCTTCCTCCTATCCGGCAAGAAGAGGACATCCGGACCGGCAAACATCTTCTCCAAGCGGCATCTTCTATCTTCTTCCATCCGATGACGACCGGCTCCATCTTGAAGACCTCCAGCGCGGATCCATCCTCTTCTTCCGACGACTAGACGACGAATGACGGTTCCTTTAAGGGACGTCATCCAAGATGGCGTCCCTCGAATTCCGATTGGCTGATAGGATTCTATCAGCCAATCGGAATTAAGGTAGGAATTTTCTGATTGGCTGATGGAATCAGCCAATCAGAATATAGTTCAATCCGATTGGCTGATCCAATCAGCCAATCAGATTGAGCTCGCATTCTATTGGCTGATCGGAACAGCCAATAGAATGCGAGCTCAATCTGATTGGCTGATTGGATCAGCCAATCGGATTGAACTATATTCTGATTGGCTGATTCCATCAGCCAATCAGAAAATTCCTACCTTAATTCCGATTGGCTGATAGAATCCTATCAGCCAATCGGAATTCGAGGGACGCCATCTTGGATGACGTCCCTTAAAGGAACCGTCATTCGTCGTCTAGTCGTCGGAAGAAGAGGATGGATCCGCGCTGGAGGTCTTCAAGATGGAGCCGGTCGTCATCGGATGGAAGAAGATAGAAGATGCCGCTTGGAGAAGATGTTTGCCGGTCCGGATGTCCTCTTCTTGCCGGATAGGAGGAAGACTTTGGACCCTCTTCTGGACTTCTTCAGTGGATGTCTAGCCCCCGCTTGGGTTGGATGAAGATCTTGGAGCCAGGACGGATCGGTGAACCTGGCATGGTGAAGACAAGGTAGGAAGATCATCAGGGGGGTATTGTTAGGTTTATTTAAGGGGGGTTTGGGTTAGATTAGGGGTATGTGGGTGGTGGGTTGTAATGTTGGGGGGGGGGTATTGTATGTTTTTTTTTACAGGCAAAAGAGCTGAAATTCTTGGGGCATGCCCCGCAAAGGGCCCTGTTCAGGGCTGGTAAGGTAAAAGAGCTTGTAATATTTGTATTTTAGAATAGGGTAGGGAATTTTTTATTTTGGGGGGCTTTGTTATTTTATTAGGGGGCTTAGAGTAGGTGTAATTAGTTTAAAATTGTTGTAATATTTTTCTTATGTTTGTAAATATTTTATTATTTTCTGTAACTTAGTTCTTTTTTATTTTTTGTACTTTAGCTAGTTTATTTAATTGTAGTTATTTGTAGGAATTGTGTTTAATTAATTTATTGATAGTGTAGTGTTAGGTTAATTGTAGGTAATTGTAGGTAGTTTATTTAATTATTTTATTGATAGGGTAGTGTTAGGTTTAATTATATCTTAGGTTAGGATTTATTTTACAGGTAAATTTGTTATTATTTTAACTAGGTAACTATTAAATAGTTCTTAACTATTTAATAGCTATTGTACCTGGTTAAAATAATTACAAAGTTGCCTGTAAAATAAATATTAATCCTAAAATAGCTATAATATAATTATAATTTATATTGTAGCTATATTAGGATTTATTTTACAGGTAAGTATTTAGCTTTAAATAGGAATCATTTATTTAATAAGAGTTAATTTATTTCGTTAGATAAAAATTATATTTAACTTAGGGGGGTGTTAGTGTTAGGGTTAGACTTAGCTTTAGGGGTTAATACATTTATTAGAATAGCGGTGAGCTCCGGTCGGCAGATTAGGGGTTAATAATTGAAGGTAGGTGTCGGCGATGTTAGGGAGGGCAGATTAGGGGTTAATACTATTTATGATAGGGTTAGTGAGGCGGATTAGGGGTTAATAACTTTATTATAGTAGCGCTCAGGTCCGCTCGGCAGATTAGGGGTTAATAAGTGTAGGCAGGTGTCGGCGACGTTGTGGGGGGCAGATTAGGGGTTAATAAATATAACATAGGGGTCGGCGATGTTAGGGCAGCAGATTAGGGGTACATAGGGATAACGTAGGTGGCGGCGGTTTACGGAGCGGCAGATTAGGGGTTAAAAGTGTAATGCAGGGGTCAGCGATAGCGGGGGCGGTAGATTAGGGGTTAATAAGTGTAAGGCTAGGGGTGTTTAGACTCGGGGTACATGTTAGAGTGTTAGGTGCAGACGTAGGAAGTGTTTCCCCATAGGAAACAATGGGGCTGCGTTAAGAGCTGAACGCTGCTTTTTTGCAGGTGTTAGGTTTTTTTTCAGCTCAAACTGCCCCATTGTTTTCTATGGGGGAATCGTGCACGAGCACGTTTTTGATGCCGGCCGCGTCCGTAAGCAACTCTGGTATCGAGAGTTGCATTTGCGGTAAATATGCTCTACGCTCCTTTTTTGGAGCCTAACGCAGCATTTGTTTGAACTCTCGATACCAGAGTTAAATTTATGGTGCGGCCAGAAAAAAACCCGCGGAGCGTTAACAGCCCTTTTACCGCCAAACTCCAAATCTAGGCCTATGGTAGCAGTGTTTCAAGGACTATATAAAATTACTAAATACATTGCTGCCATAGAGTTGTAAAGAGGTGCACGCTCCTATGAATCTACTTAGGTATACTCTTTAACAAAAGGATACCAACAGAATAAAGCAAATTTGATAAAATAAGTAAATTTAAAGGCTGTCTAAGATGACATGCTCTATCTAAACCATTAAACTTTAATTTTGACTTTACTGTCCCTATTAATAATCCCTTACCAATATGACAGAGCAGCATCTAAACATGGACATTTTATAAAATTCATTTATTTAAAGTGTCCATAGAAAGTTTTAAAATAAAACAATGTTAAAATAATTAGGAAACTGTTAAAAACAACAATTCAGCATAAGTAAAAAAATAAGAATACAAAGTATCTATCCAGCATACAAATTTGAAGAGACTAGAAACAAATTGACCTTAGAACTAATTTACCTAAAAAGGCAAACTTATTCTAATTGTCAATTATAATTAATAAATAACTGATACATCAATATTTTCATTAAAGCTATGCAGATAAAAGTTTGTAAATACAGAAGGTCTTCTATAAACATAACATCTTAACATGATCATTTCTATTAATCATATTATGAGCTCTGAAGTCATTCAGTTTATAGAATATGTTCACCATTTGCAGTATGATTAATATAGTGTGGATACTCTATGCAAGGGGAACCTTTTATTAATATTTTATAAACTTTTTTAAATATAGATCTGCACACAAAATATAAAAAATTAGCAAATTTGTTATTTATTATATTATATTATAAGTTAGCTAAACACATATGCATTTGTAATCCTAACTACTTGGTTAGCCCACAAAATTCAATGGACGCACTTTACATCAAACTGTAAAGTCAAATGCAAACCAGCACTAAACCAGCTGTCTGCCAGTACCAAGTTTATAGTAATTGTATCACTTTTTCTGTAGTGCAGCGATCCCTCTCCCCTCTAGCCGATCATTTATAGGACCCAGTGATAATCTGTCATAACCATTTTCTGTAGCATAGTGGCCCATCCCTCCCCCTCACAAAATACTTTTTCTGTAGCTTTAGAAACCCTCTCTTTCCTTCTCTCCCGCTATGTGCCACCCGCCTGCCTCCCTTCTTCCCTCCCACACCAGGCACGGTATCACAGCAAGCCCAAACAGACATTGACACAGAATGTCATTGCCTGTATCAGAGGTCTTCCTTCACATGGTAAAGGAAGAATGATCGGTTCTTCCTAACCATTTGAAGGCAGATGCCTTCTTCCCCTGGCTGCTGCATGAGCCAGAGTGATGAACATAGGTATTACGCCAGCATAGTACGCTGGGCAAAATACTGTGTGATGTAGCACCTACATCCATTTGGCTTAAGGGGTTAAATAATTTGAACTGTAATGTGTACACAAAGCATAACATTCTCACACCATTGCATTAATTTACAAATATATCAATTGGCTTTAAAAGGACATGAAGCCCAAAATTTTTCTTTCGTGATTTAGGTAGAACATACAATTTTCCAGTTTACTTCTATTAGAAAAGTTGTTTTGTTCTCAAGGCATCATTTGTTGAAGATGCAGCAATGCACTACTGGTTTCCAACTGAACACATGGGTGAGCCAATGACAATCGGTATATAGATGCAGCCACCAATCAGCAGCTAGAACCTAGGTTCTTTGCTGCTCCTGAGCTTACCTAAATAAACCTCTAAGCAAAGGATAACAAGAGAAGGAAGTAAATGAAACAATATAAGTAGATTGGAAAGTTGTTTAAACTAGTATGAGCTGTCAAAATCATGAATGTCTAATTATGAATTTACTGTCCCTTTAAGTCACTGATTTGTTAAATAAATTTAAAATATAAAATATTACCTTAGGGTTTGAAATGGGAATGGATATAAAATAATTGGCTCTTGTTTTCTTTTTACTTGTGTCATCATCTTCATCTTCCAAAAGTAGTTTTCTTTTCCTTTTCTTTTTTACTGTCTTTTCAGACTTTCTTGTAACTGAAACAAATTATATTAGGGATTGCTGTAACACTGTACACAAAAGGACTTACAGAATATAAAAATTCTTGTTTAAAATGTATTGTAAAATAAATTCATAGAGGAATAATCCAAATAAAAACAGCCAGACATTATTTCAGTATAACTTGATTCTTTTTAAAAAAAAAAGTCTTTCCCAATTTAACAGGATAAACTGCAATACAAATGATGACATGAATCTAATGAAAAAAAATATCTGTGAAAATCACTTTATAAACTAAGAAATGCTCACAATATACATATACACACACACATATACTCGCCATGGGCGAGTGAAAATTTAACGGTCTGTTGAATCAACATTCACTCACTATCCGAAGTCTGGTGGCATGTTGTAAGTAGCAAAGTTAGTACATTGTATTTGAAAAATCTACAATACTATTGCAGCATTGATAAAAACAATTATTTGGGCTTTGTGGTAAAAAAAAATATCTAAAGGGATATTATATATCCATGAAAAGGGCAAGTATATATTATTCCTCGTCTAGGCTATAGGAAACACATTAGTGCTTAGACTGTTACTTCTGAGAGGGAAAACGGGGCAGATAGAGAGAGATAGGAGAGGAAAAGTGAGAACGGAGAAGATAGAGTTAAGAGAGTGTGAAGAAAAAAAGAAAGAAAGAGTGAAGCGAGGGGAAAGAAGAGAGTAAAGAGAAGATATGTCATGATAGAGAAGGGAGAGGGTTAAAAAAGAGATTGAAGAGAGGAGGGAGTTGAGAAAGATAGTTAAGAGCAAGAGGGGAGAGAGATGATAATTATTAAAAAATAAAAAATCTCTGCACTTTTTGACCTATTGAACAAGTTTGGTACCATCTCCCATTATAAGTTGAATCTTAGTAAAACAGAGGCCTATCCTCTAAACTTATCGGAGTCCGAGCTGGCCTTTCTCAAAAAGGAGGTACCACTTCCAATGGTCCCCTTTGGGCCTAAGACACCTTGGAGTGTTTCTTTCCCATGACATTCGTGTCATTCTAGCCAAAAAAATTCACGCTCTACTCTCCCAGCTCCAAATAGATCTGTGCTCCAGGAGATATGACGAAATCTCTTGGTTTGGGAGAATAGCTGCAGTCAAAATGATGCAGCTCTCCAAATTAACCTATTATTTTCGCTGCTTGCCACTTAAGGTCCCAATCTCGTTACTTAACAAATTCCAGGCGGTAATTAACCGATACATCTGGAATGGGAAGAGGCCCAGAATTGCAGCCTTCCTACTCCAGCGCCCGATCCTGGCCAGCGGTCTGGGTCTCCCGAACATTCGAGTCTATTACGAAGCCGCCCTGTTATTGCACGTTTCGGAATGGAACACAAAGAAGAATGCTCCCCGCTGGCTAGTCCTGGAGCAAGCTTCTATACCGGCCTACTTGACGCTGATGGACCTGCTTTGGATCCCCTCTCATTGTGCCTCTGATTTTCAGATTCACAACAAAATTGTATTGCATTGTAGGAACTCCTGGTTGCGGCTTCGCCACCACAATCTGGTCTCCCCGCACCCATCTCCAATACATGTCAGGCCTACTACTAGGCCTCCCACTTGCTGGGATGGTGGTACGTCGTGCCCTCTCTTCTCTCAAAATTTCGGATTTTCTGTCAGGGGACAACCAGAGGACCCCTGAATCCGTAGCACAAATCCATAACATTCCAACTAAATTCAGGTTCGAACTTCTAAGGCTCTCCTCGATCTTGCAATCATGGGGCTTCTTTGATGCCCCTCCCAGACCATTGACACCTTGGGAAAACCGATTATCCTCAAACTCTCAACACATCTCTCCTTTGTCCTCCCACTATTAAATACTCCTAGATTCAGCTAAACTTATTAAGTCCAGACAAATGGAGGATTGGGAGAGAGACTGGGGAGTGGACCTGCCGACGGAAGTGTGGTCAGATGCTATCCAGCACACTAAGTCTTCCATCCATTGTATGACGCTCTTTGAGCTGTTCTACAAGTTGCTGACTAGATAGCATTATGTCCCTACAAAAATACACAAAATGTTCCCGGGCAGCTCCCCTCTCTGTTGGAGAGGTTGCCAACAGATGGGAGACCTCCAACATATTTGGTGGACTTGCCCCATTATTGCCCCTTTGTGGGGCAGAGTTTAATCTCTCTGCCGTCGCCTTGATCTCATCGTGTCTCTACCCCCGGAGACAGCCCTGATTCACGCTGGCCTGCGGCCTCTCTCTACATCAAATCGCATTTTATTGATAACAATCTTGATGGCCGTCAAACTGCTAATCGCTAGAAACTGTAAAAAATACTTTTGGTCCACATATATCGTGCAAGCCAGCAAATGGACCTCCACGCCATGACCTGGGGCCCCTGGGACTCCTTGGGGGAGGACAGGATTCTCTCTATTTGAGGGAATATACTAAACCACTTACATTAGGCCTTTACGGGAGGGGAATGTGTCATTTCCCCCTCCCCGTGCCTGGTTCTGAGGGGGGGGTAGAGATTATGTGCCCCACCCCCAACCCCCCACTGGGGTGTTCTTTCTCCCTTTTTTTTTTTTTCCTTCCTCCCCTTCTCTCTCCTCCCCTTACTACCCTAGCTTCTCTGCTCTCCCCCCGCTTGAACTCTGATTGGACAACTCCTCACCTGCATTTACATTGGGTGATTATCTAGACTTTATCTCCACACCTCTGATACCCATTGAATTTCTAGTTTTCTACGATTTGTCACGCAAAAACATACCCCCTAACAGTCTATACTAAGATCTCAACGGAGGCCTTAGGCTGATAAGCATTTCCTGCCTTAAGCTGATTTGCATTACATAACTACCATTAAGTGCCTTAACTGTCCTTACTGACTCCTTACCATGGGTATCGGTATCATCTACAACTGTCCTTGACTTATCCTCAGACATTAGGTGGGCGTCTGTTAACTGTTTATATGCTTCATAACTTTCTTATGTCTACAGTCTGTTTTCAAAATTTGGAAGATGCCTCTTATAAGTTATATAGGGAAAAATGAGGTATCAGTCATATAATATCTCTATGCGCTTGAACTTCTATGCACTTATTGTTGTTAATTTACTACTGCATGTAGCATTATTTCATTTGTTATGGATGGTATAAAAGAAAATATATATTAACCCTTTCATGACAGGGTCATAATGTCTACATCGAAAAAACGTTCCGATGTAGACAAATTGAAATCCCGCAATCGTGCACGCGATCGTGAGATTTCAATTATGGAATTGGGTCTGGGCACGCCCTCCAGACCGCGATCAAATCCAGCAAGCGCAGTTGGCTTCAGGACATCCAACAGCTATGACGTTGTATTTTGTCCTAACGGCGCTAAAGCCCAGTGCCGTTTGGACGGAATACAACGGCATAACGGCGATAAAAGGTTAATACTTACTGCACAATAAACAGTATTTCACAATGGCTAAACAAATGCAGAGAGATGGAGTAGTGGGTGTGGTGTGGGTGGGATCAGAATTGACATATACATTCCTACCTTAAAAATCTATATTGCTCCTAACAGTTATATATTTGTTTCTGCAAACAACTGATAACTACATTTTGAAGAAATCAGAAATTTACAAATAACTTACTATCAAACAAGGCTCCGATATCCACATTTGCAAATGGAAGCTCAGTTAATAATTTCTCAGGCACTTCAGAATTGTTTGCCTTTTGTCTCTTTTCTTTTGTTTGTTTTTTCTTTTTTGTCTCAACTTGCTGCATAGAATCCATTGTCACTGGAAATAAACAATAAAAATGTAATCAGATTTCATATAATTACTTGTTGCATAGAAAAAAAAAATAATAATCAAAAGATAGGACTGTGTTTTTACAAATGTAAAACTCTAAATAATCATTGCTAAACAGGAAGCTGGTGGCACTCACGCTTCAGGTATACTAAGCTAAAGATATTTTGCAACCTTTTCATGTTCATTAACTGTTGTATTTTCATCATACTTTTTAGAGGTCATGTGACCTGTTGCACATGTACATGATATGCATTTCACTAAGCCTGACATCCTCAAACTTAGCCCTCCAGAGGTTTTGGAACTACATTTCCCATAATGCTCAGCCAGTTGATATGCTGGCTGAGCATAATGGGAAATGTAGTTCCAAAACCTCTGGAGGGCCAAGTTTGAGGATGTCTGCTCTAAGTGGGAAAAAAAACAGTGTCATACGTTGCCCCTCCCAGCATTCTGTGCAAAACTGAAGGGAAATGCTCAGTATATGATACCTACTGTCATGTCTCTACTGGGTTTTGTGTACACTATAATTAAGTTCAAGGGCTTCTAACTTTTAAATAAGCATTCTGTACACAAAAACCTGTAGCAGTAACTTCTCTTGATAAAAACAAAATTTATGCTTACCTGATAAATTTATTTCTCTTGTGGTGTATCCAGTCCACGGATCATCCATTACTTGTGGGATATTCTCCTTCCCAACAGGAACCTACCAGTCATTCGACCGAAGACAAGCAAGAGAAAGGAGAAACTATAGGGTGCAGTGGTGACTGTAGTTTAAAAATAAAAAACACCTGCCTTAAAATGACAGGGCGGGCCGTGGACTGGATACACCACAAGAGAAAGAAATTTATCAGGTAAGCATTAATTTTGTTTTCTCTTGTAAGGTGTATCCAGTCCACGGATCATCCATTACTTGTGGGATACCAATACCAAAGCTATAGGACACGGATGAAGGGAGGGACAAGGCAGGCGCTTAAACGGAAGGCACCACTGCCTGTAAGACCTTTCTCCCAAAAATAGCCTCTGAAGAAGCAAAAGTATCAAATTTATAGAATTTCGAAAAAGTATGAAGCGAAGACCAAGTCGCCGCCTTACAAATCTGTTCAACAGAAGCCTCATTCTTAAAAGCCCATGTGGAAGCTACCGCTCTAGTAAAATGAGCTGTAATTCTTTCAGGAGGCTGCTGGCCAGCAGTCTCATAAGCTAAGCGGATTATACTTCTTAGCCAAAAAGATAGAGAAGTTGACGAAGCCTTTTGGCCTCTCCTCTGTCCAGAGTAGATAACAAACAATGCAGATGTTTGACGAAAATCTTTAGTAGCTTGTAAATAAAACTTTAAAGCGCGAACCACGTCAAGATTGTGTAATAGACGTTCCTTCTTTGAAGAAGGATTAGGACACAGTGACGGAACAACAATCTCCTGATTGATATTTTTATTAGATACCACCATAGGCAGAAAACCAGGTTTGGTACGTAACACTACCTTATCTGCATGGAAAATGAGATAAGGGGAATCACATTGTAAAGCAGATAACTCTGAAACTCTTTGAGCCCAGGAGAAAGCTACTAAAAACAGAACTTTCCAAGATAAGAGCTTAATATCTATGGAATGCAAAGGTTCAAACGGAACCCCTTGAAGAACTTTAAGAACTAAATTTAAACTCCATGGCGGAGCAACAGGTTTAAAAACAGGCTTGATCGCCTGAACATCTGGAACCTCAGCCAGACGTTTGTGCAAAAGAATAGACAAAGCAGAAATCTGTCCCTTTAAGGAACTAGCTGATAAACCCTTCTCCAATCCTTCTTGGAGAAAAGATAATATCCTAGGAATCCTGACTTTACTCCATGAGCAACCCTTGGATTCACACGAATGAAGATATTTACACCATATCTTATGATAGATTTTCCTGGTGACAGGCTTTCGCGCCTGTATTGAGGTATCAATGACCGACTCGGAGAAACCACGCTTTGATAAAATCAAGCGTTCAATCTCCAAGCAGTCAGACGCAGAAAAATTAGATTTGGATGGTTGAAAGGACCCTGAAGTAGAAGGTCCTGTTTCAGAGGCAGAGTCCATGGTGGAGAAGATGACATGTCCACCAGATCTGCATACCAAGTCCTGCGAGGCCACGCAGGTGCTATCAAAATCACTGAAGCTCTCTCCTGTTTGATCTTGGCAATCAGACGAGGGAGCAGAGGAAACAGTGGAAACACATAAGCCAGGTTGAAGGACCAAGGCACTGCTAGAGCATCTATCAGTGCTGCCTTGGGATCCCTGGACCTGGAACCGTAACAAGGAAGCTTGGCGTTCTGACGAGACGCCATGAGATCCAGTTCTGGTTTGCCCCAAAGTTGAATCAACTGTGCAAATACCTCCTGATGGAGCTCCCACTCCCCCGGATGAAAAGTCTGTTGACTTAGAAAATCCGCCTCCCAGTTCTCTACTCCTGGGATATGGATAGTTGATAGATGGCAAGAGTGAATCTCTGCCCATCGAATTATGTTTGAAACCTGCAACATTGCTAGGGAACTCCTTGTTCCCCCTTGATGGTTGATGTAAGCTACAGTCGTGATGTTGTCCGACTGAAATCTGATGAACCTGACCGCAGCTAGCTGAGGCCAAGCCTGAAGAGCATTGAATATCGCTCTTAGTTCCAGAATGTTTATCGGAAGTAGTGCTTCCTCCTGAGTCCACGATCCCTGAGCCTTCAGGGAGTTCCAGACTGCACCCCAGCCCAGAAGGCTGGCATCTGTTGTTACTATTGTCCAATCTGGCCTGCGGAAGGTCATACCTTTGGACAGATGGACCCGAGATAGCCACCAGAGAAGAGAATCCCTGGTCTCTTGATCCAGATTTAGTAGAGGGGACAAATCCGTGTAATCCCCATTCCACTGACTGAGCATGCAGAGTTGCAGCGGTCTGAGATGTAGGCGGGCAAACGGCACTATGTCCATTGACGCTACCATTAAGCCGATTACTTCCATACACTGAGCCACTGAAGGGCGAGAAGTAGAATAAAGAACATGGCAGGAATTTAGAATTTTTGACAACCTGGCCTCTGTCAGGTAAATCTTCATTTCTACAGAATCTATCAGAGTTCCCAGGAAGGAAACTCTTGTGAGAGGGGATAGAGAACGCTTCTTTTCGTTCACTTTCCACCCATGAGACCTCAGGAATGCCAGAACAATGTCCGTATGGGACTTGGCAATTTGGAAATTCGACGCCTGTATCAGAATGTCATCTAAGTAAGGGGCTACTGCTATGCCCCGCGGCCTTAGGACCGCCAGAAGTGACCCCAGAACCTTCGTAAAGATTCTTGGTGCCGTACCTAACCCAAAGGGAAGAGCCACAAACTGGTAATGGCTGTCTAGGAAGGCAAACCTGAGAAACCGATGATGATCTTTGTGTATCGGAATGTGAAGATAAGCATCCTTTAAGTCCACGGTAGTCATGTATTGACCCTCCTGGATCATAGGTAGGATGGTTCGAATAGTCTCCATCTTGAAAGATGGGACCCTGAGAAATTTGTGTAGGATCTTGAGATCTAAGATTGGTCTGAAGGTTCCCTCTTTCTTGGGAACCACAAAGAGATTTGAATAGAAGCCTTGCCCCTGTTCCTCCTTTGGAACTCGGTGGATCACTCCCATAACTAGGAGGTCTTGAACACAATGTAAGAATGCCTCTCTCTTTATCTGGTCTGCAGTTAATTGTGAGAGGTGAAATCTTCCTTTTGGGGAAGAAGCTTTGAAGTCCAGAAGATATCCCTGGGACACAATTTCCAACGCCCAGGGATCCTGGACATATCTTGCCCAAGCCTGGGCAAAGAGAGAAAGTCTGCCCCCTACTAGATCAGTTACCGGATTGGGGGCTGATCTTTCATGCTGTCTTAGAGGCAGCAGCAGGCTTCTTGGCCTGCTTACCTTTGTTCCAAGCCTGGTTAGGTCTCCAGACCGGCTTGGACTGGGCAAAATTTCCCTCTTGTTTTGTATTAGACGGAGTTGATGCCGCGCTCGTCTTAAAGTTTCGAAAGGCACGAAAATTTGTTTGTTTGGTCCTTAATTTATTAGACCTATCCTGAGGAAGGGCATGACCTTTTCCTCCAGTAATATCAGAAATGATCTCCTTCAGTCCAGGTCCGAATAGGGTCTGCCCCTTGAAGGGAATGTTGAGAAGCTTAGACTTTGAAGTAATGTCAGCTGACCAGGATTTAAGCCATAGCGCCCTACGCGCCTGTATAGCAAAACCTGAGTTCTTAGCCGTTAGTTTGGTTAAATGAACAATGGCGTCAGAAACAAATGAATTGGCTAGCTTAAGCGCTTTAAGCTTGTCAAGTATATCATCCAATGGAGTTTCTACCTGTAAGGCCTCTTCCAGAGACTCAAACCAGAAGGCCGCAGCAGCAGTGACCGGGGCAATGCATGCAAGAGGCTGGAGAATAAAACCTTGTTGAATAAACATTTTCTTAAGGTAACCCTCTAACTTTTTATCCATTGGATCTAGGAAAGCACAACTGTCCTCGACGGGAATAGTTGTACGCTTAGCTAGGGTAGAAACTGCTCCCTCCACCTTAGGGACCGTTTGCCATAAGTCCCGTGTAGCGGCATCTATTGGAAACATTTTCTTAAAAATAGGTAGTAATAATTTCTGAAAACCTTTTAGGTATTGGAAAAACATCAGAGTAAACAGGCACTGCATAGTATTTATCCAATCTACACAATTTCTCTGGCACTATAATGGTGTCACAGTCATCCAGAGTAGCTAAAACCTCCCTGAGCAACACGCGGAGGTGTTCAAGCTTAAATTTAAATGTAGACATATCAGAATCAGGTTGAAGCATCTTCCCTGAGTCAGAAAAATCACCCACAGAAAGAAGCTCTCCTGCCTCAGCTTCTGCATATTGTGAGGGGATATCAGACATAGCTACTAAAGCGTCAGAGGGCTCTGTATTTTTTCTAGTCCCAGAGCTGTCTCGCTTTCCTTGTAACCCTGGTAGTTTGGACAATACCGCTGTAAGGGTATGATCCATAACTGCCGCCGTGTCTTGTAAAGTAAACGCCATGGGCGCGCTAGATGTACTTGGCACCACTTGAGCGGGAGTCAAAGGTTCTGACACGTGGGGCGAGTTAGTCGGCATAACTTCCCCCTTGTCAATTTCCTCTGGTGATAAATCTTTTAAAGACAGAATATGATCTTTATAACTTAAAGTAAAATCAGTACATTTGGTACACATTCTAAGAGGGGGTTCCACAATGGCTTCTAAACATAATGAACAAGGAGTTTCCTCTATGTCAGACATGTTTAAACAGACTAGCAATGAGACCAGCAAGCTTGGAAAACACTTTGATAAATGTAAACAAGCAAAAAATAAAAACGGTACTGTGCCTTTAAGAGAAACAAATTTTGTCAGAAATTGAAAAACAGTGATAAAAAGCAGTAAATCTTACAAAATTTTTACAGTGTGTATAATAGACTAACAGAGCATTGCACCCACTTGCAAATGGATGATTAACCCCTTAGTTTCAAAACCGGATAAAAAAAAAACCGATATAAACGTATTTTAACAGTCAAAACAAACTGCCACAGCTCTGCTGTGGCCCTACCTGCCCATACAACGACTTTTGAAGGCACAAAAACCCTTTGTAGAGGTCCTAAGTGTTCAGGGGACTCCTTCAGGGAAGCTGGAAGTCTCAAGCTGCAAAAACTACTGCACGATCTAGGCCTGAAATTAGGCCCCTCCCAACCTGTACTCACAGTGAGAGGGCCATAAAAAACTATCCCTAGGCAAAATCTAGCCAGCCATGTGGAAAAAACTGGGCCCCAATAAAGTTTTATCACCAATATGTAGAAAAAAATGTTTAAACACTTCCAGCAAACGATATCTTATTTTCAGTAATGTGAGAAAGTAATAAGAATATTACCTTTTACAGCAAGCATGATACTAGTCGTTATTAAATCACTGTAATCAGGCTTACCTTAAATAAATCCGGCATTAACAGCATTTTCTAGCATATTCATTTCTCTAGAAAAAATTAAACTGCACATACCTCATAGCAGGAGACCCTGCACGCCATTCCCCCAGCTGAAGTTACCTCATCTCTTCAGTTATGTGTGAGAACAGCAATGGATCTTAGTTACAACCTGCTAAGATCATCAAAAACCACAGGCAGACTCTTCTTCAACTTTCTGCCTGAGGCTAAAACAGTACAACTCCTGTACAATTTGAAAATAATAAACTTTTGATTGAAGATAAACTACATAAATTCACCACATCTCTCTAGCTACTTCCTATCTTGTCGAGAGCTGCAAGAGAATGGCTGGTAGGTGGCAGGTAGGGGAGGAGCTATATAGACAGCTCTGCTGTGGGTGATCCTCTTGCAGCTTCCTGTTGGGAAGGAGAATATCCCACAAGTAATGGATGATCCGTGGACTGGATACACCTTACAAGAGAAAGTACGTCATACGTTTTTCAAAATATTCGATTGTCCGTTTTAGAAATTTTTGATTCAGGACCAAAAAAACATAAATTTAACGATCCCGAGGTTTAACGATCCTGTGTGTCATTGTTTTAAGTTGTTAATTTAGGCAAACTAAGGCCTAGATTTAGAGTTCGGCGGTAGCCGTCAAAACCAGCGTTAGAGGCCGCCCGCTGGTATTTGGAGTCAGTGATTAAAGGGTCTAACGCTCACTTTGCAGCCGCGACTTTTCCATACCGCAGATCCCCCTACGCCATTTGCGTATCCTATCTTTTCAATGGGATCTTTCTAACGCCGGTATTTAGAGTCGTTTCTGCAGTGAGCGTTAGAGCTCTAACGACAAGATTCCAGCCGCCTGAAAATAGCAGGAGTTAAGAGCTTTCTGGCTAACGCCGGTTTATAAAGCTCTTAACTACTGTACCCTAAAGTACACTAACACCCATAAACTACCTATGTACCCCTAAACCGAGCTCCCCCCACATCGCCGCCACTCGATTAAAAATTTTAACCCCTAATCTGCCGACCGCCACCTACGTTATACTTATGTACCCCTAATCTGCTGCCCCTAACACCGCCGACCCCTGTATTACATTTATTAACCCCTAATCTGCCGCCCCCGCTATCGGTGACCCCTGCATTACACTTTTAACCCCTAATCTTCCGCTCCGTAAACCGCCGCAACCTACGTTATCCCTATGTACCCCTAATCTGCTGCCCTAACATCGCCGACCCCTATGTTATATTTATTAACCCCTAATCTGCCCCCCACAACGTCGCCGACACCTACCTACACTTATTAACCCCTAATCTGCCGAGCGGACCTGAGCGCTACTATAATAAAGTTATTAACCCCTAATCCGCCTCACTAACCCTATCATAAATGGTATTAACCCCTAATCTGCCCTCCCTAACATCGCCGACACCTACCTTCAATTATTAACCCCTAATCTTCCGATCGGAGCTCACCGCTATTCTAATAAATGTATTAACCCCTAAAGCTAAGTCTAACCCTAACACTAACACCCCCCTAACTTAAATATAATTTACATATAACGAAATAAATTAACTCTTAATAAATAAATTAATCCTATTTAAAGCTAAATACTTACCTGTAAAATAAATCCTAATATAGCTACAATATAAATTATAATTATATTATAGCTATTTTAGGATTAATATTTATTTTACAGGCAACTTGGTATTTATTTTAACTAGGTACAATAGCTATTAAATAGTTAAGAACTATTTAATAGTTACCTAGTTAAAATAATTACAAATTTACCTGTAAAATAAATCCTAACCTAAGATATAATTAAACCTAACACTACCCTATCAATAAAATAATTAAATAAACTACCTACAATTACCTACAATTAACCTAACACTACACTATCAATAAATTCAATAAACACAATTGCTACAAATAAATACAATTAAATAAACTAGCTAAAGTACAAAAAATAAAAAAGAACTAAGTTACAGAAAATAAAAAAATATTTACAAACATAAGAAAAATATTACAACAATTTTAAACTAATTACACCTACTCTAAGCCCCCTAATAAAATAACAAAGCCCCCCAAAATAAAAAATTCCCTACCCTATTCTAAATTAAAAAAGTTACAAGCTCTTTTACCTTACCAGCCCTGAACAGGGCCCTTTGCGGGGCATGCCCCAAGAAGTTCAGCTCTTTTGCCTGTAAAAAAAAACATACAATACCCCCCCCCCAACATTACAACCCACCACCCACATACCCCTAATCTAACCCAAACCCACCTTAAATAAACCTAACACTAATCCCCTGAAGATCTTCCTACCTTGTCTTCACCATCCAGGTATCACCGATCGGTCCTGGCTCCGATATCTTCATCCAACCCAAGCGGGGGCTAGACATCCACTGAAGAAGTCCAGAAGAGGGTCCAAAGTCTTCCTCCTATCCGGCAAGAAGAGGACATCCGGACCGGCAAACATCTTCTCCAAGCGGCATCTTCGATCTTCTTCCAGCCGGTGCGGAGCGGGTCCATCTTGAAGCAGGCGACGCGGATCCATCCTCTTCTTCCGATGTCTCCCGACGAATGACGGTTCCTTTAAGGGACGTCATCCAAGATGGCGTCCCTCGAATTCCGATTGGCTGATAGGATTCTATCAGCCAATCGGAATTAAGGTAGGAATTTTCTGATTGGCTGATGGAATCAGCCAATCAGAATCTAGTTCAATCCGATTGGCCGATCCAATCAGCCAATCAGATTGAGCTCGCATTCTATTGGCTGATCGGAACAGCCAATAGAATGCGAGCTCAATCTGATTGGCTGATTGGATCAGCCAATCGGATTGAACTTGATTCTGATTGGCTGATTCCATCAGCCAATCAGAAAATTCCTACCTTAATTCCAATTGGCTGATAGAATCCTATCAGCCAATCGGAATTCGAGGGACGCCATCTTGGATGACGTCCCTTAAAGGAACCGTCATTCGTCGGGAGACATCGGAAGAAGAGGATGGATCCGCGTCGCCTGCTTCAAGATGGACCCGCTCCGCACCGGATGGAAGAAGATCGAAGATGCCGCTTGGAGAAGATGTTTGCCGGTCCGGATGTCCTCTTCTTGCCGGATAGGAGGAAGACTTTGGACCCTCTTCTGGACTTCTTCAGTGGATGTCTAGCCCCCGCTTGGGTTGGATGAAGATATCGGAGCCAGGACCGATCGGTGATACCTGGATGGTGAAGACAAGGTAGGAAGATCTTCAGGGGATTAGTGTTAGGTTTATTTAAGGTGGGTTTGGGTTAGATTAGGGGTATGTGGGTGGTGGGTTGTAATGTTGGGGGGGGGGGGTATTGTATGTTTTTTTTTACAGGCAAAAGAGCTGAACTTCTTGGGGCATGCCCCGCAAAGGGCCCTGTTCAGGGCTGGTAAGGTAAAAGAGCTTGTAACTTTTTTAATTTAGAATAGGGTAGGGAATTTTTTATTTTGGGGGGCTTTGTTATTTTATTAGGGGGCTTAGAGTAGGTGTAATTAGTTTAAAATTGTTGTAATATTTTTCTTATGTTTGTAAATATTTTTTTATTTTCTGTAACTTAGTTCTTTTTTATTTTTTGTACTTTAGCTAGTTTATTTAATTGTATTTATTTGTAGCAATTGTGTTTATTGAATTTATTGATAGTGTAGTGTTAGGTTAATTGTAGGTAATTGTAGGTAGTTTATTTAATTATTTTATTGATAGGGTAGTGTTAGGTTTAATTATATCTTAGGTTAGGATTTATTTTACAGGTAAATTTGTAATTATTTTAACTAGGTAACTATTAAATAGTTCTTAACTATTTAATAGCTATTGTACCTAGTTAAAATAAATACCAAGTTGCCTGTAAAATAAATATTAATCCTAAAATAGCTATAATATAATTATAATTTATATTGTAGCTATATTAGGATTTATTTTACAGGTAAGTATTTAGCTTTAAATAGGATTAATTTATTTAATAAGAGTTAATTTATTTCGTTATATGTAAATTATATTTAAGTTAGGGGGGTGTTAGTGTTAGGGTTAGACTTAGCTTTAGGGGTTAATACATTTATTAGAATAGCGGTGAGCTCCGATCGGAAGATTAGGGGTTAATAATTGAAGGTAGGTGTCGGCGATGTTAGGGAGGGCAGATTAGGGGTTAATACCATTTATGATAGGGTTAGTGAGGCGGATTAGGGGTTAATAACTTTATTATAGTAGCGCTCAGGTCCGCTCGGCAGATTAGGGGTTAATAAGTGTAGGTAGGTGTCGGCGACGTTGTGGGGGGCAGATTAGGGGTTAATAAATATAACATAGGGGTCGGCGATGTTAGGGCAGCAGATTAGGGGTACATAGGGATAACGTAGGTTGCGGCGGTTTACGGAGCGGCAGATTAGGGGTTAAAAGTGTAATGCAGGGGTCAGCGATAGCGGGGGCGGCAGATTAGGGGTTAATAAGTGTAAGGTTAGGGGTGTTTAGACTCGGGGTACATGTTAGAGTGTTAGGTGCAGACGTAGGAAGTGTTTTCCCATAGGAAACAATGGGGCTGCGTTAGGAGCTGAACGCTGCTTTTTTGCAGGTGTTAGGTTTTTTTTCAGCTCAAACAGTCCCATTGTTTCCTATGGGGGAATCGTGCACGAGCACGTTTTTGATGCCGGCTGCGTCCGTAAGCAACTCTGGTATCGAGAGTTGCATTTGCGGTAAAAATGCCCTACGCTCCTTTTTTGGAGCCTAACGCAGCATTTGTTTTAACTCTCGATACCAGAGTTAAATTTATGGTGCGGCCAGAAAAAAGCCAGCGGAGCGTTAACAGCCCTTTTACCGCCGAACTCTAAATCTAGGCCTAAGAGTATAAATCAATACAATTAAAATATACTTTATTGTCAGAGTTCTATAATATACAGAAAAACATTCCGATAAACAAAGTTACAGGGAGAGTCCGCTTGATTTTTTTTTATTGTTTAAAATGATAGATAATGCATTTATTGCCTATTTCCCAGCTTTAAAGATTGCCTGTTTCTAAGCTCCATCAGGCCGCCCCTTAGATCAGTACTTTTTAAATCTTGCAGAACAGCTAGACAGTGCTACTTTATGTATGTCATTTAAAGGGACAGTCTACACCAGAATTTTTATTGTTCTAAAAGATAGATAATCCCTTTATTACCCATTTCCCAGTTTTGCATAACCAACACAGTTATTATAATATACTTTTAACCTCTGTGATTATACTGTATCTAAGCCTCTGCAAACTGCCCCTTTTTTCAGTTCTTTTGACAGACTTGCAGTCTAGCCAATCAGTGCCTGCTCCCAGATTACTTCACGTGCACGAGCACAGTGTTATCTATATGAAATATGTGAACTAACACCCTCTAGTGGTGAAAAACTGTTAAAATGCATTCTGAAAGAGGTGGGCTTCAAGGTCTAAGAAATTAGCATATGAACCTCCTAGGTTAAGCTTTCAACTAAGAATACCAAGAGAACAAAGCAAAATTGGTGATAAAAGTAAATTGGAAAATTGTTTAAAATGACATGCTCTATCTGAATCATGAAAGTTTATTTTGGCCTAGACTGTCCCTTTAAATAACATTGTGTTCACTCCCGTGGAGAATGATAATGGCAAGCACCAGCACTGATTAGCTAAAATGCAAGATTGCAAAAAAACACTGAGATAAGGGGCAGTCTACAGTAGCTCAGGTAACCATAGAAGTAAAAATTATATTAATATAACAGTGTTGGTTATGCAAAACTAATGAATGGGTAATAATGAGATTATCTATCTTTGTAAACAATAACAATTTTCAAGTAGACTGTCCCTTTAAAAATAGCAGCGCATATACACTTACAGAACAGAGCAGTTTCCTAGAAGACTACAACTCCCACAGTGCACTATGGTTCCCCTGTGTAGTTCACAACGATAAGTAAAACAGCACTAGACACATTTTCAGGTTATAGTAGGTACTGCATCTACACAAGCCTAGTTAGCAAACACAGAGGGTGCAGCTAAAAGGTACTGAGAGGAAAGAATTGATCCCTCCCCCTCAGTTCTACCATGTACGTCCTTTAGATTGTAGGTTCACAAGTCTTGTCGGTCATCTCATGTAAACTTGGTTTACAGCTATCAGTGATTCATTGGCAGGGCCCTCAATCCTTTATGATTCATGTAAATCTATTGTGATGATTTTAACCAAGCAATTTTTACCTAATGTTGTAGCATTGCATAATATATTGATTCTTTATAAATAAATGCTAATAATAATAATAGAATTTTATAATAGCGTCTGTTTTCTGCTAAACGCTTTTTCAATTGAGCAATCATTACAAAAGAGCTACAAAAAAGGGATTTATTAAAAAGAAATGTAACTGTAATTTTGCTAGGAAAACTTGAATTGTTTTACTTTCCAGGGACATATTATTTGAAAAGCACTTCAATATTTCTTTACCTTATCTCCTCTGCTGAGGCTAAATAGCTATAGATATAACAGAGTTACTACACTGGACAAACAATCCCTGTGTAGAATGTAACTGTTAGATTCCTGATACCTAGATAATACACTTTTTAATAAATACAGAAACTGAAAAAAAATGTTTTAGAGTTACATTACAAGAAAAGGGGGGAAAATAAACAATTAAATTAAAATGCAAAAAAAAAAAAATCACAACACATAATTAAATAAAATAATAAATTCAATTTGAGCTTTATGTCCCCAATGCACTTGTTATTAGCTCTTACTAAAAGCATATTTGGGGGAAAAAATGCATGTTTCTAGTCATAACTGAAATGCACCACTGTACATCTCAAATTTGACTTCTATAATATTTTAAAAACGTATATTTCTTACCCTACTAGAGCACTACCACCCTATGAGTTTAAATAAATGTTCCATTATAAGACCAATATTACAAATGCGTAAAACAAAAAGGGGTATTTGGTATTTTTGAAAAACAAAATATGTCTGTGACAAACAGGCATTATACAGCCTATAACCAATGCTCAAATAATTGTACTGATCTCTATAAGGTCACAGTCATGTTAAAGGGACATAAAGCGGAATGATAAAATGCACTTATATGCAAGAGGATTTTAGTATTGCACTATTGCTTGACTAGAACTATCTGTATAAACCCTGCAAACAGGTTAAACAAATAGTCCGCTCTGGATCAGTAGTGCACTGCTAGTTCTGGTCAAGCAATAACGCAATATTAAAATGCTTTAGAACACTAACACATTTAATTATTGTTCCTTATTGTGTTTTAACTAATATAAATGTTACAGTTGTGGCCACATTGTCAGACCTGTTTCTTTTTGGTGTATGGTGCCATGCTGTTCTTCCATCTCATCTTGTTCAGTCACTGCAAGGGTCTCAGTCTGAGGGGATAGCTCCATTACAAACCCCCAGGGAAAGCTGAAGGTTGAAGTGAGGCTTTGGGCAATGTTGCAGTGTGGCCAAGACCTTGGATAACGATATGGGACACTTAAAAAGAAGCGGAAGAGAGTGTGTCGCTTCCAACCTATGTGCCGCTCGAGCAGAAGAGGACGAAGTAAGCCACAGAAGAAGCAAACTGAAAATAAGAGATAATGATTACATTAGCTTGTGTCTGTGTTAATGATATCTAAACCTGCATACAATTTGCCATTTTGTATGCATAATATTAAATCACAGAAATAAATAAGTCATTAGGGTTGGCACGTTTATACAACACTTAGAAGCCAATGTCAGTAAAAACATGTAATTGAAATCTATATATGTAGAATCATTTTAAAACAATTATAAGAGCCATGGCTCATTAGCTCACAGGATTTGTAAAGCCTAGAGTATACAGCTGTCTTTAAAGGGAAACTAAATCCAATCCAATTAGTATTTTTGCTGTTTTGAAAGTTTATGCAATCATGGGATTTGGGAGAATATACATAATTCATGTTAACAGACATAGACTTCATTTAATGGGATACTAAAGACACATATTTTTCCATGATTCAGATAGAGCATGCAATTTTAAGCAACGTTCTAATTTGCTCCTATTATCATTTTTTCTTCATTCTCTTGCTATCTTTATTTGAAAAACAGCAATGTAAAGCTTAGGAGCCGGACTATTTTAGGTTCAGCACTCGGGATAGCGCTTGCTTATTGGTGGCGTTTCATTCCTGCTTTTAGCTGACAGTGTACCTCTTACCATGGAGCTATTCTACTATGCATTCCTCTATTCTCTTTTGATCTGTTGCCTGCTACCTCCTCATTATACTGTCTATTGTGCATAGATGGACAGATAAACACGTTATATGAGGTGTTTGTAGATGTTTGTGCAAGTGGTTTTTATTGAACTATATTGAACTCAGTGTGCAGTACAGCTAATAACAGGTCCTACTCACCACCCCATTAATAAAGAGCAGATCACAATCTCATTTTCTTGTTTTATTACTGCACATGTGCAATGCACCTGTCACTGCAAGTAAAACTGAGAATAGAAAGTAGCTTTCTATTCCCTGTTTATTAGTGACGAGTGCTTCCAGTGACAGCTGCACGTGACGTGTGCAGCAACATTACACACAACACTACTAAATACTGAGCAGTAAAATGTAAGTTACTAGGCTAAAGCCTGCCGCTTCCACCTTAAAAACATTGCTAAAATTAGACATTTCCTCACACAAGATACAACCAAGATTTTAATCCACTCTCTCATCCTTTCCCGCCTCGACTACTGCAATTCCATCCTCTCTGGTCTACCTAGCTGCCGCATAGCTACTTTACAATCCATTATGAATGCCTCCGCCAGGCTCATCTTCCTTACTCGTCGCTCTTCATCTGCTGCACCTCTCTGCCAATCCCTTCACTGGCTTCCTCTTGCCTCTAGGATTAAACACAAAATCCTCACCCTGACACACAAAGCCCTCAATTGCACTGCTCCGCCCTACATCTCAGAACTTGTCTCTAGATACTCTCCCTCCCGTCCCTTTCGATCAGCTCAGGATCTCCTCCTCTCTTGTTACTTCCTCACATTCACGTTTACAGGACTTCTCCAGACTGGCCCCCATCTTGTGGAATTCCCTGCCTCGCTCCATAAGACTCTCCCCTAGTTTTAACAGCTTCAAGCGCTCCCTAAAAACTCTACTATTCAGGGATACATACAACCAACACTAACCTTTCCTAACTCCATTGCTTTCCCCTTGAACCCCTTAGATTGTAAGCCTATGGGCCCAGCTGTTTACAGATCGCTTCATAAGAGCCGACTACAACAGTGAAACTCTCAGCAGGGCCCTCTACCCACTTGACCCCTACAAAAGCTATCCTGTACACCGACTATGTTTACAGCGCTGCGGAATCTGTTGGCGCTCTACAAATACCTGATAATAATAATAATAAAAGTTACTGTTTATGTCTTCTTTCACTAACAAACCTATTATCAGGAATATGAAACCACACTGTAAAAAGCTCACTCACTAAACCCTATAAATTAATACCAATTTACAAGCACCAATAAGGAATGTTAACTTGTACTACGGGGGGGAGACAAACTTGATAAAACTTAAAGATACATTGTACTCTAAAATGTTCTATCCTTTAATGTGTTCACAATGGTCCATTTTACCTCCTGGAGTATATTTAATTATTTCCACATGTATCCTTTACATTTATTTTGTTATTTCAAATAGCCAATTTTGCCTGTTGAAACTGCCCCCCTATACTGAAAATATGAATACCGATGTATTCTCTGTACAAAAGTTATTTAAACAGGTAGACAATATTATTAAGTAACCTGCATGTAGGGGGCATGAGAGACTTTGTATCTGAAATAGCTGGTTGTGCTCACTGAACCCCAGGCAGAATTAGCATTGCAATAAATTATTATGCGGCATGTTTAGAAGAAAAAAAAAACTGCACGTCTGCTTTTTCTGCATGCTCAGCCCATTTATATGCTTGTGTCATTGAGAACAATAGGTGATGGTTTTAGTGAGCAAAAATATCTGTTTAAAATAAAAAATGAAGCACAAGAACAATTTCCCAAACATTTTATAGTCTGCAGTAGGTATAAGAAGTAATTTGGAAAACATTAAGAGGAAACATTTACAGTACAGTGTTCCTTTAACCCCTTAATGACCACAGCAGTTTTCCATTTTCTGACCGTTTGGGACCAAAGCTATTTTTACATTTCTGCAGTGTTTGTGTTTAGCTGTAATTTTCCTCTTATTCATTTACTGTACCCACACATATTATATACCGTTTTTCTCGCCATTAAATGGACTTTCTAAAGATACCATTATTTTCATCATATCTTATAATTTACTATAAAAAAAATATAAAATATGAGGAAAAAATGGAAAAATACACACTTTTTCTAACTTTGACCCCCAAAATCTGTTACACATCTACAACCACCAAAAAACACCCATGCTAAATAGTTTCCAAATTTTGTCCTGAGTTTAGAAATACCCAATGTTTACATGTTCTTTGCTTTTTTTGCAAGTTATAGGGCAATAAATACAAGTAGCACTTTGCTATTTCCAAACCACTTTTTTTCAAACTTAGCGCTAGTTACATTGGAACACTGATATCTTCCAGGAATCCCTGAATATCCCTTGACATGTATATATTTTTTTTTAGAAGACATCCCAAAGTATTGATCTAGGCCCATTTTGGTATATTTCATGCCACCATTTCACCGCCGAATGCGATCAAATAAAAAAAATTGTTCACTTTTTCACACATTTTGTTACAAACTTTAGGTTTCTCACTGAATTTATTTACAAAAAGCTTGTGCAATTATGGCACAAATGGTTGTAAATGCTTCTCTGTGATCCCCTTTTTTCATAAATAGCAGACATATATGGATTTGGTGTTGCTTTTTGGTAATTAGAAGGCCGCTAAATGCCACTGCGCACCACACGTGTATTATGCCCAGCAATGAAGGGGTTAATTAGGGAGCATGTAGGGAGCTTGTAGGGTTAATTTTAGCTTTATTGTAGTGTAGTAGACAACCCTAAGTATTGATCTAGGCCCATTTTGGTATATTTCATGCCACCATTTCACCGCCAAATGCGAATAATTAAAAAAAAAAAGTTAAATTTTTCACAATTTTAGGTTTCTCACGGAAATCATTTACAAACAGCTTGTGCAATTATGGCACAAATGGTTGTAAATGCTTCTCTGGGATCCCCTTTCTTCAGAAATAGCAGACTTATATGGCTTTGGCGTTGCTTTTTGGTAATTAGAAGGCCGCTAAATGCCGCTGCGCATCACACGTGTATTATGGCTAGCAGTGAAGGGGTTAATAAGGTCGCATGTAGGGAGCTTGCAGGGTTAATTTTAGCTTTAGTGTAGAGATCAGCCTCCCACCTGACACATTACACCCCCTGATCCCTCCCAAACAGCTCTCTTCCCTCCCCCACCCCACAATTGTCCCTGCCATGTTAAGTACTGGCAGAAAGTCTGCCAGTACTAAAAAAAAAAGCTATCCTTGATAAAAAAATTTTTTAAAAAAGGCATATTTACATATGCTGCTCTGGAGGATCCCCCCTTAGCCCCCAACCTCCCTGATATCCCCCAGACAGCTCTTTAACCATCCCCTCTAACTTATTAGTAGCCATCTTTGGTACTGGCAGCTGTCTGCCAGTACCCAGTTTATAGTAAAATATTTGTTTTTTTTTATTTTTATAAATATTGTTCTGTAGTGTAGCTTGCCCCCCCAAAAGACCAACCCCCCACCCCACCCCCAGATCTCTTAGATCGAAAATACTTTCGATCTTTTTGCCCCTCACTGCAACTTTTTTCACATACTTTTTCTGTAGTGTATCGGTTCCCACCCGCTTCCTACCCGCGCGCGCCCGTGCGCACCCACTCGTGCACGTGCGCACACCCGCACGCACCCGGCGTTCCCGCCCACTATCCCGCCCCCCTCCACATCATACGGCCCATCGATGGCCGCCCACCCGCCTCCCAGACTGGCTCCCACCCACCAACAAAACCGGCCATCGATGTCCGGTGCAGAGAGGGCCACAGAGTGGCTCTCTCTGCATCGGATGGCCAAGGGGGGTTATTGCAGGATGCCTCGATTTTGAGGCATCACTGCAATAACCGGAAAGCAGCTGGAAGCGAGCAGGATCGCTTCCAGCTGCTTTCCAGACAGAGGACTTACGCCATACGTCCTCAGGCGTTAAGTGTATTTTTTTTGAGGACGTATGGCGTACGTCCTTGGTCGTTAAGGGGTTAAAGTCTCATAAATATAAAAAGGGACAGCAACATTAGCAGACTATGGAGGGGTATCAAATTTTCACCTTAATCTCTCCAAATCAGAGCTACTAAACATAACTGCCACGACACAGACCATAGACAAAATTAAATGCAATAGCTCTCTTCGTATCCAATAAACGCAGATCAAATATCTGGGTATATTTCTGACCAAAAATCCCTCAAACCTGTTCACGGCAAACTACAATACGTTACCAAAAAATATAGTGAGTGATTTGTCAGGCTGGAAAAATAAGACACTGTCATGGATAGGGCGAATACATGTAATAAAGATGAATATCCTCCCCCGCATACTATGCACTTTACAGACACTACCTATAGCTCTGCCCAAAGAATACATAAATCAGCTATAGAGCAACATTGATAAATTCATCTGGAATGGTGTACAACCTAGAGTGTCAAGAAAAACTCTTTACTTGCCCAGAGAGAGGGGGGATTGGGATTACCCGACATGCAAATATACAGATTGGCAGCTCTACTACAGAGAATCATAGACTGGAGCCACAACTCTAGCAACAAGCAATGGGTGCAACTAGATAGAGAGATTATAAAGATAGAAAATGTGGGGATCTTGGCTTGGCTACACCCGTCACAAAGACCAGACGCTATTCAAGATTTCCCACTATTAAAAGAGCTTTTCGCCCAATGGGAAATGATAACTAACACAAGCACACACATCACATCAAGGCCCTCACCTTTAACTCCACTTATACATAACCCAGATCTACCCTTCCTACCAATAATCAAAGCGGATAAACCAAACTTAATGCAATTAAAAGATTGTATATTGAGGAGCATAGCCCCAAGGGGAAAATTACTAACACAACATGACTGGATAAATAAATTTGGCGACAACCCAATGACTTGGTACACTCGTGCACAAACCGCTCACTTCCTAGCTACTCACAAACAACATCAGGACATGGTGCGTCAATTAACATCATTTGAGACACTATGTACATCAACTAACTATCCAAGGCATACTTTATCATCCCTATACCAGATCCTCACGTCTGGTTCATCAGACACTCTCCCAACCTACTGCTACAAATGGTCCACAGAGTTAGGCTTAAATATCATCCACAAAGAATGGTTAGGGATATTCAGTAACCACAAAAAGCCTCGGTATCAGCTAAAATTCAAGAGATGAACTATAAACTCTTATCAAGATGGTACCTCACTCCATTGCGACTTAAAAAAAATATATAAACACACTAATGGCCTATGCTGGAGAGGGCGTGGCGAGTTGGCTGATATGAAGCACATTTGGTGGGGATGTGACAGAGTGAGACCGTTCTGGGAGGAGGTAATTGCACAAATTAATAAAATACTGGCAACCAACGTGCCAGTGACTCCAGGATTGTTACTGTTCCACAAACTACCAAACACCAGGGACGACATAAAACAATTACTCCTATATGTAATGCTAAATAGTGCCAAAATCCTGATACCCCGGAAATGGAAATCACCTGAAGTTCCTAACATTACTGCCTGGAAGGCACAGGTTGAGAATATGCTTGTCCTTGAGAGATACTACTTTCTCAGGACGGGCAGTCTAGAAAAACATGAATACATGATAATGAGGTGGAATGCAAATAAAGATAGTTAAGAAATACCCTCGTCTCCCTTCCTTCACCGCTGCACTATACATAGACACACATTCAAGAAACAATATCAAACAGCACATTAGTTGAAACACCCTCTTAGATAGTCCATAACAGGGTCACTGGAGTCCATAGCAATTGACACGAATGGAGACATACACTCAGTCTCCCGCATAGCCACCGTACAGGGGGTTCCAACCCCAATTTGCCAGATCCACCTGCGACTCTATGATCGGAGTACATAACACCCCTTCTTCCCTACCCTGTCTCTCACAACTTTTTCTTCTTCTAATTTCAATTCAAATAAGGTGATATTGTCTTAGGAAATTTATTATTTATAATTTTTTGATAATATGTTTTAGGGCTTCTAATTACAATATTTAAATTGTTTTCATTATAACATTGAAAAAAGGAAAATGTAGAACTGATCTTAGCGGAAAGACACTAACAATGGTAGCCAATAAAGGCTCTAAGGTTTCTCTATACAGGATTAGTCAAGATTGTGACATATTTGGTTGTGAACCCTGTGTTTTTGTAATTTTTTCTTTACGATATATATTGTAAGGGTACATAATGTAAACCCAAATCCGCAATCAAGATGTCTGTGAAACTTATATTTCAATAAAGTTCTTTGGGGAAAAAAAGGGACAGCAAACACCTTGTAATTACAATACATTTCTGATGTGTTGCTATAGAATAAAATATAAGCCAAGTCCAAATTTTTACTGCAATTGTTTTTCAATAACCAGACTTCACCCACCATTTGGTTTAGTTAGCGGAGCCATTCTAGGCTTGAACCTGCAGACAAGGCTAGCCCCGGTCATAATGTTAGCGTAAAGTATATTGTTTTGCAGTCTGATATCTGTTAAAGCCAATCAGTGACATGCATGTAGCAGGGTTAGCCTTGATAAGCCAGCAGGGTGCATTTCAAGTTCTGAGATCACAAAAACACACAAATTTCAGAGCTAAATTAAATGAAAAGGGGGACAAATACGTAATGAAAGTATACTGCAAAAGTTATTTCATTATACATTACAATATTTTACATAACTTTTACATAACATTTCTGTCAGGAGGAATTTGAGGAAGCATTTTTTTTTTACAGAAATGGTGGTGGATTCATGGAATGAGCTTCCATTTGAGGTGGTAAACACAAAGATTGTAAAGGAATTCAAAAATCCCTGGGACATGAATAAGGCTATCGTAAGAAAAAAGTAACAAGTAATATGGGTAGACTTGATGGGCCTTTTTCTGGTTCTTATCTACCGTCAAATTTTATGTTTCTATGACAATTTAAAGTGGTTTACTGTCCCTTTAATGATAAGTCACAGCTTCCTGGATTTGTCAAGGAAAACTGTACTCCATACCACTTTGAAACTTAAAATTGTTTATTTCTTATTTGTGGCTTGAGTATACTCTTTGAATGGGAAATAACCTTAGAAGCTTTTATAGGCCAACTTCCATCATACTTTTAAATTGAATGCCATGGAGATAGGGGGTGTCAAATGTAGAAATTAACACTAATGGTAACTATTTACGGGGTCTATTTTTAATCTACTTCCTACGTAATATTTGCATATAGGCCAGAATCAACAGCAAACATTTTCTGTCCTATAATTTGTGTACAAATTAGCTCTGCAACTTCTGAGGGCAAACTACTTTGTCTAAAGTTAAAAATGGTCAGCAATGAAAAGGGATCTACATTTACCTCTCATCTCACATACGTTTCTTGCTTATGTCTGCTCTTTGATTTTACATTCCATTTGCGGATGGACGCTTTCTTAGATTCCTACAAAATAAAGAAATAAAAATCAGGAGTTAAAGAAAAGAGAAAGAAATTTTCTAAAATAAAAACTGTATATAGCCAGAAATAACAAAAGCTGTCTTTTATAGACCAGAACTACAAGGAAGAGTTTGCATCAAATTTGCACTGAGGGCAGGATTTCTGAAAGCCAGGTTTTTTAACTTCAGTCTACAACCAGGGATGACCAATCAGATCCAAAGAGGGAGGTCAGGTTTAGTTAAAATAAGCCAGCAACACGCATTATGGGCCAGAATACAAGTGGCGCCCTATTTAACGCTTGAGCATAAACTTCGATAGAACTAAGGTTTTGCATGCGTACTGTAGTGCACATATTACAAGTTGAAAGTAAAAAGATAGAACGCGAGCATAACCCAACGCTAACTGACCAAAGGACTTTTTCTACAGCGTTAACATATTCTCCCTTTAGACGTCATATATAAGATGGATGGGATGGCGCTAAAAAAGCTTGATAAAACACCACACCTATTTCTGTATATAAAAGACTAAATGGTGAACAAATATATAGAAACACTGGGTTAATAATATAATAAAATTATTTATTATCTAACATGAAATCAAAAGAGTATAAAATTTAAAAAAAACATTTAATTTATAATAGGGACATCTCCCCAAATGTAACCAAATTGCCACCTTATGTCCGTAATGTAAATTCGTGTCAACTTTGTGTTGTGTTATTCCCGAATAAAACAATGTCTCAATTTGTTTCAAAGATGATAATTAAAGGCAAGGATGAGACTTCAATGACTGTACTCAGACATGTATAATGTTAAAAACAATCCCAGGATTGTAAACAGCCAAAATGTACCAAGTTCACAAGGCTTTGGTTATAGGGCACTTTATCGCTCTTTCTTATACAGCTTTATCGGTCTGTTCAAAAGTCAGGAGCTAATCTTACCTGCATCCAGCAGGTCCGAGCTTACAGTACAATTGTTTGCTCTGCTGGCTGTTCAGAACCAAAGTGTTACCTTTTTAGGCATGCATCCGTGACTGCCGTGGTTCAATCTTTATCTGGCGTTTTCCTGCGTCTGTTGCAGGTCTCTCATTCCGACTTGGTTGTGTTCCTATAGAAGGCTCAGAAGCCCGGTGGTCTGTGTCTGGTATTTACCTGTATCGGTAGCAGGTCTGTCCTCCCAGCACAGCTCTATTCTTATGGACGGCTTAGAAGCCCGATGGTCACCGTGGGCGTGTCTGTATGTATCCGCTTTTTGGAAAGAAAAAGTCCCACACTTAGCATGTATCACGCGCGGTTCAGCTAGGTACCTAGATATAAGATAAAGCAGAAAAAAGGTTCGTTCTTTTGACAGGAAAATCAGCTTTTTTTCTACGCTTTTCACCCGTTCCTCTGGGCTTGAATATCTTGAAAAAGCCCAGAGGAACGGGTGAAACGCGTAGAAAAAACAGCTGATTTTCCTGTCAAAAGAACGAACCTTTTTTCTGCTTTATCTTATATCTAGGTACCTAGCTGAACCGCGCGTGATACACATTAAGTGCGGGACCTTAATGGAACTGGCGGCCGATGTCCCATTTGGAACAGCACAAGTAGTGACCAACACAAGCAGCATCCGGTGAGTAAAAAGTGCTGAATGCAATATCATACACACCAAGATAAAAAATAGTCTGATCGCACTAAGGGACATTACATTTCATAATAGACTCTATATTGCAGAAGGACAAACGAAAGACATTAATAGCGCCACTAACAATTATTTCACATGAGCGCTTTAACACTGCACTTGCCATCCCCTTTTACATGCTCAAAAACGCTTAGCCCACAAGGTCCTAACTAGCCCAACAGCAATTACAGGCAGAACTGAACATGCCAGCAGAGGATTGAAACAGCATATACTCCAGTAAAAGGGTAGATGGACAAAAAGCCTAATCAGGAGTTTCAGATAACAATACAGTGACGCACTTATAATTTAGGCACAAGGCCTGTTGCTTACAAGCTACACTTTACAGGCTGGTATCCCACTGACTCTTTGGGACAAGATAAAAGAAGCTTTTATTAAGCAGCTGATAAGGAGTCATCAAAGATATAGTTCTCAAATACCACAGAACTACAGTCTAATCAAATCGCACCACTGTATACCTCAATAACTACCATCTGGGCTACCTTTCCTATTTATTCATCAGGCACTTACCACCATCCCTTTTCCCGTTACACTAAGTGGTCACGGGTCATATCCCCATTACCTTTTCCCGTTATCACCCTGTGAGGGTTAAATCCCCCTGGAAGTATAGTGCCAACCGCTACTACAATACTAACCACCAAAAAAAATAAAAATAAATAGCAACATAGGCCACAATGTCACAAAGAAAAAATCTTCGACAGGACAGACCACAAAAGACACCGCAAAACAGCCAAAGCACAGTTCACACCTTTTTTAAACAAGCAGACCTCAATTCCAAATCCAAGGAAGCTGAGGATCTACAAGTTACTATAGCAGAAGACCCAGATCAAGATACCACACAGACCAAAATGGATGATAGAACAACTATTAACCAGACACCTGAAGACGACACTCCAATCACATATCAAGCAATGGCAGCTGTAATTGAACAGGTCAAAGCATGTATTAAAGATGAGTGTGCAGATCTTAAAAAAGAGATAACAGACCTTGGTCATAGGGTAGACACTCTAGAGGAGCATGAATATGTGGTCTCACAAAAACTAGCGAATCTTACCACCAACCAAACACAACAACTCCAGCATCTGACTGACTTAGAAGATAAAATTGATGACTTGGAGAATCGTACAAGAAGAGGAAATCTTCGCTTCCGAGGAATTCCTGAAGCAGTTACAAACCACGAAATTAGTGACTATTTGCAAGCACTATTTAATGAGATCCTAGGAAATGACACATCAGATAATGAGGAGATCCCCCTAGACAGAGCGCACCAGGCACTTCGCCCAAAACCTCCAGATGATCTGCCTCCAAGGGACATTATAGTCCATTTCCAGAATTACAGACAAAAAGAAGAAATATACAATGTTGCAAGGAAAAACCAAATCATCAACTTCCAAAGCCACAAAATTCAAGTATTTCAAGATCTATCCCAAAGAACCCTTCAGAAGAGAAGAGACTTTCAGCCTTTAACATCACATCTAAGGTCACTACACATTCCATATCGATGGGGTTTCCCCACCTCGGTCATAGTTATGAAGAATGGTAAGAAAATTGAATGCTCCTCTATGACAGAAATCAACAGATTTTACAACCTACTAAACATCAACCCACCTGATAGCGGGAGCTCTTCATCTCCCCATGCTCGACAAGACAAGTTGGAAAATCCCAAATCTCAAAGAAGGCCAGGGCCTGATACCAACAATAAACAATCCAAAAGACGACAGATATCTCAAAACAACACTAGCAACGTGGACACAGACTTTCCAGGATGAGTAACTATAACTGTCCAATTGTTTTCTTTATAATTATAGTTCATCTTACAAATCAATAGTTATATTATAGAGACTTGATAATACCACACCTCTTTGAACTAGCCAAGAGGGGATAGAGGACTATTTCTTCATTGATAATTAAAATGAGGGTCCTATTAGAAAAACACAGGCACATCAATGTTGTTGAAACGAATTTACTTGAACTGTAAAAAAAAAAGTTTTATGCATTTTATGTTGAAAAGTTTATTTGAATGTAATTTCTCAAGTTTATTAACACTTAGCAAATTTAATTGAGTTCAATTTACTATATGCTGACCAATAGGTTTTAAATGATAATATGCTATACGAGATACCTATCACTTCACTACAGTATTATGATACTCATATAGATGTTCCCCTACACCTCATTAACACACTTTGGTCCATCAAACACCACGTATAGAAGCAGATATTCATACCTCTCCCTAGACCGCCACTCATAGTCCAATAATCATTCCTTTACAATTTGATGATCACTACCTAATCTTATCACCCTAAACAGAAACAGAACAAATGTGTGGTTGTTTCAGCACTTACATATTTTGTAATAACTACTAAATTCCCTTATATTATTCCCTTATAATACCCTGTTATAGAAATACTGTTGTCTATGTCACTAGTGCAAGAATTATAATGATTGCCTATTGAGATACGAATCCAGGAAACGGCACGGCTAAGAAACACAGTAAATGCACCGTGAAGTAGATAAAGACCTACTTCCTATTGCTCAATTTTAGATTAATGCAGGATATCAGATAGCAGATCACTAATAGACTGAATGTAGAATTTTTATACAGCTCCACACTCTTCAAACACCCGGTCTGTAAAACATAGCTCCCAAACTAAATTTGAAAAAGTAGCTATTGTCAGATTTGCTAATACAGCTGATATTGTTATTGCTATAAATACTCTTATCTATACTAATCTTATTCTCTAACATTATACCCTTCCTTTTCCTTTACCCACCCAAATCCCTTCCTTTCTCATAGGTTTCCTTCTTGGTCCTGTACGTACCCAGACTGTAGGCAGGAATATAATCAATACCCCCCAGTGTCCTAGTGGGTCCCCACAAAACATCCGGCTTCTCTACACATAGTACCAAAGTCTAGGATGACTCAGTCACCTCATTTCAAAACAGGTAATATACACATAGCTACACAAAATGTCAAAGGTTTCCTCTCAGCAGAGAAGAGATCGATCACATTTCATGACTTTTACAAAAGAAAAATAGATATTACAATGACTCAGGAAACCCATTTCAAGAAAAATCACGAACCTACGTTATCTAAAAGATATTTTGATCAACACTTTTGCAGCTCAGGTACACAAAAAAGAATGGAGTTAGCATCTCATTTAGACGAAATTTTCACTTTGAACTACTACAGAAACACTCTGATAAAGAAGATAGAATCTTGATCCTAGTAGGCTTATGTTATGGAGCCCCAGTAACTCTAGTTAACATTTATGCCCCGAACAAACCTACCCCGCATTTCTATAAACCTCTTATCAACTCAATATTAGATATAGCTAAAGGCCCGATTATTGTTGGAGGAGACTTCAACTTTCCCTTAAATCCAATATTAGACACATCAACTGGGAGATCCTATCTACGGAACAACACCCTCAAAGCCAACTACACGGCTTTACAAAACATTAACCTCTTTGACACTTGGAGAATAGTACACGTAGACAAGAGAGACTATACCTTTTTCTCACATCTACAACACTCCTACTCCAGGTTAGATTATATCCTATGCGATCAAACCCTCCTCTCAACTCTCATTCATTCAAAGATCACTCATACCTCATGGTCGGACCATAGCATGGTCTCTACTATCTTTAAATGGTCTAATAAACCACGTAATACATTTAACTGGAGACTGAACGACCACTTACTTACTGACCAGGAAACTGTAGAAGACATTAGTAAACACACAGACGAATATTTTTTACTAAACAAACCTGAAGATACATCCATGGCAAATAACTGGGAGGCTTACAAATGCTTCATCCGTGGAGTTATAATGAAACACAATGCCCAACAACGTAAAAAGCATACGGCCCAATACATCACTCTGACTGGAGAACTTTCCACCTGCGAGGCGGCTCTTAGAGCAGACCCCACCTCTACCCCTAACCTAACTAATTTAACAAAGGCAAGAGAAAACCTTAATAATTTTCTTATACAGAAAGCCCATATGAGAGCGATGACTACTAAGTCTAAGTTCTTTGTAGAGAGCAATAAAGCAGGTCGATTGCTAGCCAGATCTCTCAAAAAACGAAGAATCTCCAATTTTATTAAAACAACCAGAGACCACACAGGGAGGAACATTCATACAAACGAAGAAATCACTAAAGCGTTTGTCTCTTATTACACGAACTTATACAACATACAAGACACTACAACAATAGACAAAACAGAAAACTTAAGGTCATTTCTATCCGCTATAGATACACCGAACATTACTGATGAGAATAAACATTTGCTAGATTCCCCTATCACCCATCGTGATATTACTTTAGTAATACAATCACTGCCGAACGGCAAATCCCCGGGTCCAGATGGCCTTACAGCAAAATTCTACCAACTCTTACAGAAACAGATAAGTCCTCATCTCCTATCACTCTACACTGATATAGATTGCGGAATTACTCTCCCTAGTTCACTTCTGGAGGCAATGATTACGGTTGTTCCCAAACCGGGCAAATCCAGAGACATAGTAGGTAACTATAGACCGATATCGCTCATAAACATAGATATGAAAATCTATGCGAAAATTTTAGCCAACCGTCTGAGCATGATATTACCTGATATAATACACCCTGATCAAGTGGGCTTTATTAGAGGACGGGAGGCGAAAGACAATACCATAAGATTGCTCCATTCACTACACCATGCAGCCTATAACAATATACCACTGGTTTTGCTCTCCACTGATGCTGAGAAGGCTTTTGACAGGGTAGACTGGCAGTTCATGTGGTCCGCCCTGTCAAAATTTGGCCTTTCAGAAATATTTATTACTAGAATACAGGCCTTATACCACAATCCAAATGCCAAAGTTAGAATAAACAACACCATTTCGCAGCCCTTCCCTATTTCCAATGGCACTCGCCAAGGATGCCCGCTTTCCCCACTGCTATTCGCTCTTACGGTTGAAATCCTGGCGATACAAATCAGAAACAATCAACATATTCAAGGATTGAAATTTGGTAATATTACTCAGAAATGCCTTCTGTTTGCCGATGATGTGATCCTCACATTACAATCTCCAAATGTCTCCCTACCGGCCCTCATAGAAACACTAGAAAGATATAAAACAGTATCCAACTTCTCCATCAATATGGAGAAGTCGGGACTGATGCCAATTAATCTAACATCCGAGGAAATAGAGTCCATATCACAGCAAACAAATTTCGCACTAACATACAAACTTAAATATTTGGGCTTAGTGATCCCCAAAGACACACACAAACTATTCTCTGATAACTATACTACCCTCCACAACAGAATCAAGAGCTTGTTAGACTCATGGCATAGGCAAGGACATCTATCATGGTTAGGCCGAATAAATACGGTAAAAATGATGATTATACCCAAATACCTGTATTTATTCCAAACCCTACCTATGACTATACCTAAATCTTATCTTCAAACACAGCAAAAGATGATAAATACTTTTATCTGGTCACATAAACGTCCGAGAATAGCCCAACACACATTATACCTTAGTAAAGAGGACGGAGGCCTTAATGTCCCCAACTTAGCGAACTACTATAAAGCGACACATCTAACTAGAATAGTGGCCTGGAATCACTCCGCACCCTCAAATATATGGATACAAATAGAGAGCCATCTATCACAAAATAATCTCATGAGAGATTTGCCCTGGATCCCTAAAGACTCTAGACCTCATATTACACAACACAATGAATATATTAAAACTACCCTAGCAATATGGGACGAATTGATCACACATACAAAAGGAATATCAACACCAGTATCCCCCTTAACCCCTATTCTACACTATCATATATTTTTAAAACATAGCTTACACACCCATGTCAACGAAAACAGACTCTTTACAATTCTACCAATATACCTAATAACTACTCCAGAGGGAGTAAAAGACAGACTTTCACTTAGTGAAGAACTGGGACCTCCATTTCACAACTGGTACGCATATCTTCAAACTAGACATGCGATTAACCACAGCCCACACAGAGTAGAAATCCTAAGACCACTGACTAAATTTGAGCAGCTGTGCACTAACCTGAAAAATGTTAGAGCTCACCTCTCACAGATATATAAAATCCTTAGAGGCTCTTTTCCTGAGAAACGCCCGACATACCTAATGAGATGGTCAGACGAACTTCACACAGAGATAGATCCTGAGTCCTGGAAACGCGGGTTTCGCCATACCCACACCTCTTCCACCTCACTAATCATGTCTGAACTAAATTACAAAATACTAGCCAGGTGGTACTTAACCCCTCAGCGACTACGAGTCATCTACCCCTCAGCCTCCCCCAATTGCTGGAGGAGATGTGGAGATATGGGTACCTTAACACACATCTGGTGGACATGCCCAAACTTGGGGGACTTCTGGCCCCAGATAGAAAGGCACATAAACGAAACACTAGGTACAGACATTGCGCTCTCACCACAGATAGTTCTTCTCAACCACATCCCAAAAATTACCTGTCTTTATCGCAGGAAACTTTTACTCTTAATGATAACCTGTGCAAAAAAATTAATACCTAGACTATGGAAAACACAAGACATACCCACTATTGCGCAATGGAGATCAGAGGTTACTCATGTCCTCACGCTAGAGAAAATGCACTATTGTTATCAGGGTAAACCAGACACAATATTAAACATTCAACTCATCTGGGAACAAAACTGTTAAAATCTCACATAAACTACTCCTGAATAAATGGTCGTACGGGAACAACCAGTAAGGAGACCTACCCCCTCCCACCTTCCCTAAATCCACTAACCTTTTCTTTTCTCCACCTCTCTCTGTAACTGCATTCCTACTTAATTAACAATATCTACAAATTCTGTTGTTACTAATAGCTTGGAAAATACCCAGAAAGTTTGGTCTTTGACAGAACGAGACAATAACCTTCACTAAATATATTATGATGATATTTTTTTGTATTGATAATGCAAATGTTAATGTTTGTCATTGTACCGACTTTCAATAAAAATTATTTGAACAAAAAAAAAGAATAGAGCTGTGCTGGGAGGACAGACCTGCTACTGATACAGGTAAATACCAGACACAGACCACCGGGCTTCTGAGCCTTCTATAGGAACACAAACAAGTCGGAAGGAGAGACCTGCAACAGACGCAGGAAAACGCCAAATAAAGATTGAACCACGGCAGTCACGGATACATGCCTAAAAAGGTAACACTTTGGTTCTGAACAGCCAGCAGAGCAAACAATTGTACTGTAAGCACGGACCTGCTGGATGCAGGTAAGATTAGCTCCTGACTTTTGAACAGACCGATAAAGCTGTATAAGAAAGAGCGATAAAGTGCCCTATAACCAAAGCCTTGTGAACTTGGTACATTTTGGCTGTTTACAATCCTGGGATTGTTTTTAACATTATACATGTCTGAGTACAGTCATTGAAGTCTCATCCTTGCCTTAAATTATCATCTTTGAAACAAATTGAGACATTGTTTTATCTGGGAATAACACAACACAAAGTTGACACGAATTTACATTACGGACATAAGGTGGAAATTTGGTTACATTTGGGGAGACGCCCCTATTATAAATTAAATGTTTTTTTTTAAATTTTATACTCTTTTGATTTCATGTTAGATAATAAATAACTTTATTATATTATTAACCCAGTGTTTCTATATATTTGTTCACTATTTAGTCTTTAATATACAGAAATAGGTGTGGTGTTTTATCAAGCTTTTTTAGCGCCATCCCATCCATCTTATATATTTTGTTTATGTGTTTAACTCCACTTTGGGGAAGTGGATGTGGGATTGGCTAGGATAAATACTTTAGGTACTTAGCGCTGTATTTTTGTATATTGCCTCCCTTTAGACGTCGTCAGAGAGCGCAGAAGAAAAAAAACCTAACAACTATCACTCGCACGTTATCCAAACAGGAGTTATTCATTATTCACATTCCAGTGTTCTTCACTTACAGAACAATGTTATTTTTATGGTAAATATATATTTCTATAAATATATGTATATACCTATACATCTATTCCTATAGATATATAGGTATAGATATCTATTTTACATTAACATTATCAAATATGCAAATAAATATACTGTATATTAAATACAAATTTAAAAAAAAATCTATGTGAGGAGCATAGGAATTGAAAATATGCATAATGTGATTCATGTTTTGCGATTTAGGTCTAAGGGGGTAATGGCGCACATGAAAAATTACTAATCTTAAGGCGTGTTTTTGAAATAGTAAATATAAAATATTAATTATTAAAAATGTGACATACTGTAAAGAAAAAAAACACACATATATATATATATATATATATTCTATGGATTATTTAGAATTTTCTACAGTATGCATACTTTAATAATTATTACTAAAATAAATTATATTCTGTATTTAATACTTCAAAAACGTGCTTTAAGACTAGTAATTCTTCATTTGAGCTAACCCAACACCGCGTTAGACTTAAATCGCAAAACTCAAATCTTGTTACGCATATTTTCTATTCTTATGTTCTTCACATAGAAAAACAATATTTTTATTATTAAATATAAATTTCTATATTATTGCATAATGTTAAAGTAAAATAAAGAATATTTTAGGTTTTTATTTTTTAAAAAATGTTGCTTTTTTTATAAAAACAAACTGTACAAAGTTACAAAAGGTTACGTTGGTGGGAGTGGGGTGTTAGAAGAAAACCGGCCCTGAAAAGAGCCTTTACATTGTGGTCTATGGGGACTGTGCGTTCCCAGTAAATATATATGTATATGCTTATAAACATATAGATTTATGCGTTTATATGTGTATATACACATATAAACACATAAATATTTATGTATATATTCATATATATTTATATCTGCTGACTATAGCGGCACAAACTACCCCCTTCACTGCGCTAGGTTCTCATGCTGTGTCTCACCATAATTTTACATGCAGCTAACTTGTTTACAGCCCTACCGATCAATTTGGACTATATGACCCAAATGGCATAAACACAACTTTCTTAAAGGGACATCGTTCATGATTCAGACAGAACACAAACATTTAAACAACATTCCAATGTACTTCTTTTATCTAATTTGCTTAATTCTCTTTGTATCCTTTGATGAATAGCATATCTATATAGGTTCAGAAGCTGGGAGCTAACTACTGGTTGGTGGCTACATATATCTTGTGATTGGCTAACCAATCTGTTCAGCTATTCCCCAGTAGTGCATTGCTGCTGCAGCTGCTTCAACAAAGGATTCCAAGAGGATGAAGCAAAATTGAAAAAATAATTAAATTGGACAGTTGTTTGCATGTGTAACTGTATGCTCTAGCTGAATCATAAAAGAAAATGTTTGTGTTTAATGTCCTTTTAAATGAAAGGCTTGGAAACATAAACAAAAGGGTGTGCGTGTGTTAAATTAACTAATGTTGTTGCTGCATTAGTTGCAGAGTTCACTTTAGAAGTCACTTGATTTATGTAAAGTACTGAGTACTGAAACTTGCAAGGCCACAACTAGAAACAAACAAGTCTAACCCCATCATCAGCACAATTAAAAACGAATGTATTCCTAGTAAGCAAATTATTGCACAATTCACAGTTTCCAATTCTGCAAACACGTTGTTTCTATTAGATAGCAATAATATAACACACTTACTGGTATACAGCTCTGTAAGGCGCTCCTCCCACACTGCAATAAAACTACAACTCCCTTAATGCAATTCTTTCAGCTCCCATTTCCTAGGAGTTTCTGTAGCTCACTCGAGGTAACAGCGCTGCTCTAGGATGTGAGGTAGTATTAAGTACTGCACCGCACTGTGAAGCCTGCTATGTTTACATTGCACTGGTATTACTTCAAAACACGTGTTTTGTTTCTGCTGAGGAGTATTGCTCATGTGATGTTCCCCTTTCCTGATAGATGGCTCTGGTTGTGTGTGTGTTCTTGAAAATGTGTAGTAGCTACTTATATGTTATGACCTATCAGTGGCTGTGTTTATTTACATGAGTTAACAGATTAATTTTCATAAGCACCATCTTAACAGTATTTTCTCAGTGTCATTGACAGTGGAACAACAAAAAATCTATAGACACTGTATATCGTGTGTTTTTTTTTCTATTAAAGCGATAGTAACCACCGATTTGTATATAAAATACTTAGTTATAAGTAATTAAACTAATTTGTAATAATTTTTCATTATTTATTGTGTCCCATTTCCATGCAATTTAGCTTTGAAAATTGAGCAATTTCTAATTCTCAGAGCTTGAAATACACCCTGCTGACCTCTTAAGGCTAACTCTTCCTCATATCTGCCCTAATTGGATTTATCAGATAACAAGTGGAAAACAGTACTTTATTGCTAGCATTATGATGTTGCTATCTATCCTTGTCTGTGTACTAAAGCTCACATTGGTTCTTAGATTAGCTATTGAAAAATAAGTGCTAAAAGCAAATTGTTATTGCATTAAAATCACATTTGAAGGGATAGGAAACCCCAACATTTTCTTTCATGGTTGGGATAGAACATACCATTTTGAACAATTTTCCAATTTAATTATTTTATCAAATTTGCTTAAAGAGACAGTAAACTTAAAAAATAATGTTAAGAGCAGAAAAACCAAGACCTGATCAGAAGAGCCTGGAGAGGAGACCAGGTAAGTACAACTTTGGGGTCGATCCGATATAAAGCGTCGCCCGCAAAAGCCGGCGACGCCAATATTTGCGCGGATTTGGTATCACATATACGGCGTAACCTAGAAGTTACGCGCGTATATTTCTGCCGTCGCCCGCAGTTTTTTGGGCCATAGGCAGGTATACCAAACCCGCGCAGTTTGGTATCCAATATGCAGCGTAAGGACTTACGTGGCGAAAATGGAGAAAACTTACTCCATTTTCACCTCGCCACAAAAAGCAGCCGTAAGAAGCCTTACGCTGACTATTGGAGCCCCGTAACTCCCTAAACTAACTAGAAAATAAACCTAACACCTAACGCATGCGCAATGTCTATCTCCCTGTCAACCGCGATCTGCTAAAATAAACCTAACACCTAACGCATGCGCAATGTCTATCTCCCTGTCAACCGCGATCTGCTAAAATAAACCTAACACCTAACGCATGCGCAATGTCTATCTACCTGTCAACCGCGATCCCCCCCCCCCCGAAATCCCTAATAAAGTTATTACCCCCTAAACCGCCGCTCCCGGACCCCGCCGCCATCTACATAAACTAACCCCCTACTGTGAGCCTCTAAAACCGCCGCCATCTACCTTATCTATCCCCTAATCTGACCCCTTACACCGCCGCCACCTATATAAAAATGATTAACCCCTAATGTAAGCCCCTTACACCGCCGCCATCTCTATTAAAATGATTAACCCCTAATTTAATCTACCTACCCCGCCGCCAGCTATATTATCTATATTAACCCTAAGTATATTATAGTTAATATAGGTATTACATTATATATATTAACTATATTAACCCTAATTATATTAGGGTTAATATAGTTAATATAGTTACTATAGTATTTATATTAACTATATTAACTCTATCTAACCCTAACTAAATTTATATTAAATTAATCTAATTCATTTATAAACTAAAATGTTCCTATTTAAATCTAAATACTTACCTATAAAATAAACCCTAAGATAGCTACAATATAATTAATATTTACATTGTAGCTATGTTAGGGTTAATATTTATTTTACAGGTAAATTGTTAATTATTTTAACTAGGTATAATAGATATTAAATAGTTATTAACTATTTAATATCTACCTAGTTAAAATAATTACCCAATTACCTGTAAAATAAATCCTAACCTAAGTTACAAATACACCTACACTATCAATAAATTTAATAAACTACTAACATCTATCTAAAAATACAATTAAATTAACTAAACTAAATTACAAAAAAAAACAAACACTAAATTACAAAAAATAAAAAAAAGATTACAAGATATTTAAGCTAATTACACCTATTCTAAGCCCCCTAATAAAATAATAAACCCCCAAAATAAAAAAAATTCCCTGCCCTATTCTAAATTCAACAAATTTCAAAGCTCTTTACCTTACCAGCCCTTAAAAGGGCCTTTTGTGGGGCATGCCCCAAAGAATTCAGCTCTTTTGCATACAAGAAATACAATACCCCCCCCCCCATTTTACAACCCACCACCCACATACCCCTATTCTAAACCCACCCAAACCCCCCTTAAAAAAGCCTAACACTACCCCCCTGAAGATCTCCCTACCTTGTCTTCACCACACCGGGCCGAACTCCTGATCCGATCCGGGCGATGTCTTCCTCCAAGCGGCAAAGAAGAATTCTTCCTCCGGCGATGTCTTCCTCCAAGCGGCAAAGAAGAATTCTTCCTCCGGCGATGTCTTCCTCCAAGCGGCAAAGAAGAATTCTTCCTCCGGCGACGTCTTCCTCCAAGCGGCAGCAAAGTCTTCATTCTTCCGGCGGCATCTTCAATCTTCTTTCTTCGCTCCGCCGCCACGGAGCATCCATCCCGGCTGACTGCTGAACTTGGAATGATGTACCTTTAAATGACGTCATCCAAGATGGCGTCCGCCGAATTCCGATTGGCTGATAGGATTCTATCAGCCAATCGGAATTAAGTTAAAAAAATCTGATTGGCTGATTGAATCAGCCAATCAGATTCAAGTTCAATCCGATTGGCTGATTGGATCAGCCAATCAGATTGAGCTCGCATTCTATTGGCTGTTCCGATCAGCCAATAGAATGCGAGCTCAATCTGATTGGCTGATCCAATCAGCCAATCGGATTGAACTTGAATCCGATTGGCTGATAGGATTCAATAGGATTCAATCAGCCAATCAGATTTTTTTAACTTAATTCCGATTGGCTGATAGAATCCTATCAGCCAATCGGAATTCGGCGGACGCCATCTTGGATGACGTCATTTAAAGGTACATCATTCCAAGTTCAGCAGTCGGCCGGGATGGATGCTCCGCGGCGGCGGAGCGAAGAAAGAAGATTGAAGATGCCGCCGGAAGAATGAAGACTTTGCTGCCGCTTGGAGGAAGACGTCGCCGGAGGAAGAATTCTTCTTTGCCGCTTGGAGGAAGACATCGCCCGGATCGGATCAGGAGTTCGGCCCGGTGTGGTGAAGACAAGGTAGGGAGATCTTCAGGGGGGTAGTGTTAGGCTTTTTTAAGGGGGGTTTGGGTGGGTTTAGAATAGGGGTATGTGGGTGGTGGGTTGTAATGGGGGGGGGGTATTGTATTTCTTGTATGCAAAAGAGCTGAATTCTTTGGGGCATGCCCCACAAAAGGCCCTTTTAAGGGCTGGTAAGGTAAAGAGCTTTGAAATTTGTTGAATTTAGAATAGGGCAGGGAATTTTTTTTATTTTGGGGGTTTATTATTTTATTAGGGGGCTTAGAATAGGTGTAATTAGCTTAAATATCTTGTAATCTTTTTTTTATTTTTTGTAATTTAGTGTTTGTTTTTTTTTGTAATTTAGTTTAGTTAATTTAATTGTATTTTTAGATAGATGTTAGTAGTTTATTAAATTTATTGATAGTGTAGGTGTATTTGTAACTTAGGTTAGGATTTATTTTACAGGTAATTGGGTAATTATTTTAACTAGGTAGATATTAAATAGTTAATAACTATTTAATATCTATTATACCTAGTTAAAATAATTAACAATTTACCTGTAAAATAAATATTAACCCTAACATAGCTACAATGTAAATATTAATTATATTGTAGCTATCTTAGGGTTTATTTTATAGGTAAGTATTTAGATTTAAATAGGAACATTTTAGTTTATAAATGAATTAGATTAATTTAATATAAATTTAGTTAGGGTTAGATAGAGTTAATATAGTTAATATAAATACTATAGTAACTATATTAACCCTAATATAATTAGGGTTAATATAGTTAATATATATAATGTAATACCTATATTAACTATAATATACTTAGGGTTAATATAGATAATATAGCTGGCGGCGGGGTAGGTAGATTAAATTAGGGGTTAATCATTTTAATAGAGATGGCGGCGGTGTAAGGGGCTTACATTAGGGGTTAATAATTTTAATTTAGATGGCGGCGGTGTTAGGGGCTCACTTTAGGGGGTTATAGATATAATATAGCTGGCGGCGGGGTACGGGAGCGGCGGTTTAGGGGTTAATAATTTTATTAGGTTGCGGCGGGGTAAAGGAGCGGCGGTTTAGGGGTTAATAGCATTTTTATTGTTAGGCTAGTGAGGGGGGATAGCGGATAGAGGGTTAGACGTGTCGGGCTATGTTAGGGAGGCGTGTTAGACAGTGCGGGCTATGTTAGGGAGGCGTGTTAGACAGTGCGGGTGTTTTAGACTTTAGTCAGGTTTTATAGGCGCCGGCAAATTCTAACGTGGCGCAAGTCACTGGCGACGCCAGAAATTTGTACTTGCGCAGATTTCTGGACATCGCTGGTTTGTCAGACTTACGGCACGTTAGCATCTGACGGCGACCTATATGGGATGGCTCGAGTTGCGAGCTGAAACTGCGGGCGACGCCGGTTCCCTCGCTTGCGCCGCAAACTGCGATCGATATCGGATCGCGCCCTTTGAGAGCAAAAATCTCTGAAAGCTTTTGATTTTGAAAGCTGCTGTTAAGATAATGTGCAGAATTATATAACATTATTTTTTAAGTTTACTGTCCCTTTAATTCTCATATATTTCCCACTTTCCCTGCAGATCCCAGTAGCTTAGTGTAGCCAGATGCCCCATTTTTAGCGGGATTGTCCCGTTTTTTAACACACTGTGTCTTTGACCCCAGAACTTTTTGAAAGAATATCCCATTTATTAATCATGGCTGTTTAATTATTTCAGCAGCTCTGCAGCCAAGGAACTACGCTTCCCTGCATTCTGTGGTGGTGGACATGTGTAAGAGGAGGCAGGAGAAGTCTATGCGCCTTTTTCGTGGTGTCTTATTGGGAGTGAGAGCAGGCGGCTTGTGAGCAAAGAGAGAGTTGGCATTCAAAAGTAACTGAGACTAGCACTCCCAATATAGCAAAAAAATAAGTCCCAATGCAGGGTGTCAGCTACTAGGGGAATTTTACCCAATTTCTACAAGCAAATAAGATAATATCCAAAATAAGTATGCTGCACTCTTTGGTAGAAAAAAGTGGAAAATCTTTATTCTTCAATTACAGCAACGTTGTAGGGCTCCTGCCCTTTTGTCAAGCTGATAACACAAGGAATTACACACACCTATATATTCATATACATTAAGAAAAAAACAATCATTCATGGGGGATGGGCCTAGCCTCAAAACTCACGGAATGCCAAATGTAAGTCTTTTATTTATATAGGCCTTTTGTGAAAGCCCAAACCAAGGACATGAGGGAAAGGTAAATTAAAAGTAACGGAAGAAAAAGCTCAACATCAGGGTAACAGTCACCAAATATTTAAATCAACAATTAAATAAAGGGGTTTGTCACATTCTCTATTGAAACTCTTAGGGGCCGATTTATGAAAGTGTGAATGGACATGATCCACTGTAGCGATCATGTCCGCCGCACATCGATAAATGTGGACAGCATACGCTGTTGGCATTTATCAATGCACAATCATTTCACTAGAAATGCTTGTGCAATGCCGCCCCCTGCATATTTGCGGCCAATAGGCTGATAGCAGGGGATGTCGATCAACCCGATTGTATGAGATTGGGCGGATTGCTGTCCGCCACCTCAGAGAAGGCGGACGAGTTAAGACCACTGATTCTTAACTCCTGTTTTTCTGGCGAGCTTGAAGGCTCGCACGGAAACAGGTGTATACGGCCCCATTCGGGCCGTGATAAATCGGCCCCTTAGGGTATAAGAAGTCTAGTTTCCAAATCCATCTGGAAAGTATCTAGAATGACAATTTTTCCTACATTTCAAGAATATTATCTGTCCCATATTTGCACATTAACCAGCATATAATGAAGTATAAAGCTAAAATAAGGTTCTTATTAGAATCGTGCAGAATGGGTTGTTTGTAAAATACTTTTTGAAGTTCACTATATAACTCAAATTATGTAATTTCATTGTCATATTATTTTTAGTGTCAGAGATGTACACACATTATGCCAAAGCTAATTACATAAACTGCATAATTATTTTATTTGTTTATTATATATGTTTTTAGGGTAGAAATAATATGACCTTTTCTACCAGGTTTTGAGGATATCTGAACTAGAGCACATGTGAAACAATCAGCTGATTAGTGAACATGTTTATTTTACCTGCTCTCATCCAAGGTAATCCTGAAAATCTGGCCTGTTGGGGAGGCCTGAGGACAGGTTTGAAAACCAGTGATTACATGATCACCAAATGCAATAGCACACAATCTGAATTTCAAATAAGTAGTTAATTTTTTTCAGCTACTTCCATGTTCCTTCTGTATAATGCAACAGTCATCAGCCAATAACAAAAATGCATATTTGAATATACTCTGAACTGTTGTACATTCTCAGTAGGAGCTGGTGCCTCAGAAAGGTTGCATTTAAAAAAAGGCTATTTTGCTAATGAAAGTGAAATGGTTTTTTTTAAACTGCATGCTCTATCAGAATCATGAAAGTTTTATTTTCACTTTAGTGTTCCTTTAAAAAGTGACATTTCCATAAATGACATCTGCAGGGATCACTTTCTGGGAGCTCACCAGTGATTTGTGGGCAGGGCTGCAATAGGGCAATGGATAGAGTTAAGGAGTCTCATTGGTGTGGCCAGGCAGAGGGGTGGGGGAAAATGAGTAATTACCACCCCCAGCTACCCACTGACCTTAAAGATAAATGAAACTGGTATGGTTCAGGCAGAACATGCAGTTTTAAGAGACTTTTCAGTTTACTCCAGTGATCATATTTTCTCTTTGTTGAAAAGCATACCTAAGTAGGCTCAGTAGTAGTAATGCACTACTAGGAGCTCAGCTAGCTGGTGATTGGTGGCTACACACATACTGTATGCCTCTTGTCATTGGCTCACCAGAGCTAGCTCCCAGTAGTGCATTGCTGTTATGGAGCGGATATGCAATAATAGAATTGAAAGGACTTTCTTTTACATTTTGATGGACCTTTAAGATGATTTTCTAACCAGCTACTTTCTTGCTTTACCCTTTCCTGTCAGATGTCAGTAACTTGGCACTCCTGGCAGGTTCATATTATTGTGACATTATTATTATTATTTCTTTAGCATTCATGATTCAGATATAGTTAAATATAAATATCTGCCATGTTTCACTTTTGCTATGACCATGCACCATGTTGTGGTTCCGTTTTCCATGTGTTTATTTTATACTGTTATATTGTTAAAGGGATAGTCTAGTTAAAACTAAACTTTCATGATTCAGGTAGAGCATGCAAGTTTAAGCAACTCTCTAATTTTGTCCTATTATAATTTTTTCTTCGTTCTCTTGGTATCTTTATTTAAAAAAGCTTAAATGTAAGCTTAGAAGCCGGCAATTTTTGGTTTAGCACCTGGGTAGCGCTTGTTGATTCGATGGCTACATTTAGACACCAATTAGCAAGCACTACCCAGGAGCTGAACCAAAAATGTGTCGACTCCTAAGCTTACATTCCAGCTTTTTTAAATAAAGATACCTAGAGAACAAAGAAAAATTGATAATAGGAGTAAATTAGAAAGTTTCTTAAAACTGCATGCTCTATCTGAATCATGAAAATTTAATTTTGACTATACTATTCCTTTAAAGTGAAGGTAAACTTGCAGCTACCACAACGCTGCATTTAATAGAATGCAAAATAATATGAGGTTTATTCATTAATATGCAGATATTATGCGTGTATACAATTTTATTGTATTAAATACCTCTGTCAGATATACACGCTTTATCCTACTTTGAAGTGCACTTTTTTTTATGAAAATCTCTTTGCAGGCCAATCAGATCTCTAGCCAAGTGGCATGTTTAACTGGAAAAAAAAAGCTGTTACTTACATCATGCAGTCACTTACTTCTGGGCTACACATTACATTGTGGGAGATTACGGAAAATGGCGGATGCACAGACTGTTTTCGCTTGGGACCACTCCCTACGTCACAAACTGGAGAAACAAAGTCTTTATTGGGGGGATTTTTGCATTTGGCTTCTTTTTGACAGAAGAATAGAAAGCACAATGCACCTTGAAATAATTATTTTTTCGGATGTTGGTAAAAATTATATTACAATAGTAAGAAATATAAGCAAACACTTTTTTCTTAATGCATAAAAAGAAAATGTTCAAAACCTTATTTTTTTTAAATGTTAAAATTTTAAGAGGTTAAAGTTAAAGTTTTTTTTTCTGCTCTCAAGTGAAAAGAAGAAAAAACAAATTGAGGTCATAAGCAAGTGTTCATCTTTACAAATTGTTAGCAATGTGGCTCTGAGAGTATTCCCATGCAATGAATACTTTGGAAATTGAACATGTGGTCCTGGGCTTCACATTTCTATCAACTATACAACTGCCAAATGCGTTAGATTCCACCCAACATAACTAGTGAAATGTATTCAAAACTGTGTTTGTATTTGACTATTAAAATCGATCTAGTATTTTTTTCTATTAACCGATTAAGCTTCTCAATAGAATTTCCCTTTAAGAAATAGCATAGGAACTGTTAGTATTACTTTTGAAAGATATGGTTTCATGTTAGCACAAACCTTGAAAATGCTGATATACGCATATAAACTGCACACTCAGTATTGCTCCTAGCAATATCTGTTATGAAAATGACAGTGTAGCGTGATTTCAAGGATAATTAACATAAATATCAAATTTCTTCTTTTGACAAAATTTTACTTTCTTTGCTTTCTGTTGTTCCCATGGTGATAGTTTAGATGTTACATTACAATGAAAAGCTATAAAACATTGGGCTAGTTTACAAGTGGCACGCAATTATTAAGGAGTTTATTGCGGCACTTAACATGCGTATTACAAGTTGAAAGTAAACGTTTGCTTGAGCGCAATTTAATTTAAGGTGAGTCAGGATAGCACAACTTCAGAGCTTGGTTAACCGTTACACTAGGCACAAAAGTTGCACAAAGCACATCAAAATTACATTTAACACTTTTTACACTCATAATAACACTGTCTAATAAAAATTATTTTAAAAAAATGCATAAAAAAGTTATAAAGACTCAAAGATATCTCAGGTGTTAGAGGCAAAAAAAAGCATGCAAAGGTCTAAATATGTATGTGTATATATTGTAATCCAGCACCCACTCCTGGTGCCTGGTTTCAGGGAAATAGCACGGTCCTCTAGTCTAGGGTATGAACTACACAGCCTTGATAAATTTAAACAGTCAGCTTTATTTTCCATGTGCAGATTACAGCAATGTGTGTTTATAACAATTAAAAACACGTAATCTTATAAACAAAAGCCTAGCTCAATGTGAGCTCTTACTATAACATAGTTTTCATCCCATATAAACCAAGGTAAACTAAACTTAACAAAACATTCTGTTTTTACCAACCTCTCTTTTTAGCAGTTTTTTACAGCTCAACAGCAATGTGCTTGTTTCAAAGTCAGATTCTTTCTCTCCACCTAGCCGCTGGAGAATTAAAGGGACAGTCTACACCAGAATTTTTATTGTTTTAAACAATAGATGATCCCTTCATTACCCATTCCCTAGTTTTTCATAACCAACACAGTTATATTAATACACTGTTTACCTTTGTGATTACTTTGTATCTAAGCCTCTGCAGACTGCCTCCTTATTTCAGTTCTATTGACAGACTTGCATTTTACCCCCTAGGTAACTCCATGGGTGTGAGTACAATTTTATCTATATGGCACATATGAACTAATGCCCTCTAGTGGTGAAAACTGTCAAAATGCATTCAGATAAGAGGTGGCTTTCACAGTGTAAGAAATTAGCATATGAGCCTACCTAGGTTTAGCTTTTAACTAAGAATACCAAAAGAACAAAGCAAAATTGGTGATAAAAGTATATTGGAAAGTTGTTTAAAATTACATGCCCTATCTGAATCATGAAAGTTTATTTTGGACTAGACTGTCCCTTTAATTACACTTATTTGATTGAACACAGGTGAGGAAAAATCCATTCCCGATTTCTCACCTTCAACTATGTGTAAACTGAGGAGTAGAACATTGGCCCACTCTTTCTCCATTGTTCCACTGACCCAAAAATAAAGCAGTTAATTCCTAGCCACATTTTACACAATACATTTCTCTGGGTTTAGAAAACAAATACACATTTCAACAACGTAGGAGAAATATAAAGCTGGTCACTTACAATTCCCATTTTGACAGTCACACATCCCCCCCCCCCCCCCCCTTCCAGCTCAGACCTATTGGTGTGAGCGGCCTCAGACCATAAACAATGAACTTGAAAAAGACCATCTGCATTACCTTGTTCTTTACCAGCCCTATGCTCTAGTATGATTAAAAGGTTAAAGGGACAGTCAACACCAGAATTTTTGTTGTTTTAAAAGATAGATAATCCCTTTATTACCCATTCCCCAGTTTTACATAACCAACTCAGTTATATTAATACACTTTTTACCTCTGTGATTAACTTGTATCTAATCATCTTCTGACATCCCCCTGATCACATGACATTTGATTTATTATGTTTTGACTTTCATTTTAGCCAATTAGTGCAGTGTCTGCCACAATCCACGGGCGTGCTCACAATGTTATCTATAGGGTTTACCTGAACTAGCTCTCCCCTGCTGTGAAAAGCAAATACAAAAGCATGTGATTAGAGGCGGCCTACAAGGGCTTAGAAATTATCATATGAGCCTTCCTATGTCTAGCTTTCAACTAAGAATACCAAAAGAACAAAGCAAAATTGGTGATAAAAGTAAATTGGAAAGTTGTTTAAAATTACATGCCCTATTTGAAACATGAAAGTTTTTTTTGGACTTGACTGTCCCTTTAAAGACTAAGGAACCACCTGGTCACTGTGGCATTTTTCTACTTGTTTTGCCTCATCCATGTTAACAGAGCATGGTCAGTAACCAGTCTAACCTGTCTCCCAAGCAGGTTATAGCTCAAAGTTTCCAAAGCCCATTTGATGGCTAAACATTCTTTCTCTACTACGGAGTACATCTGTTCATCGGAATTCATTTTTCTACTTAAAGGGACACTGAACCCACATTTTTTTCTTTCGTGATTCAGATAGAGCATGACATTTTAAGCAACTTTATAATTTACTCCTATTATCAAATTTTCTTTATTCTCTTGGTATCTTTATTTGAAATGCAAGAATGTAAGTTTAGATGCCGGCCCATTTTTGGTGAACAACCTAGGTTGTCCTTGCTGATTGGTGGATAAATTCCTCCACCAATCAAAAACTGCTGTCCAGAGTACTGAACCAAGAAAAAAGCTTAGATGCCTTCTTTTTCAAATAAAGATAGCAAGAGGACGAAGAAACATTGATAATAGTAGTAAATTAGAAAGTTGCTTAAAATTGCATGCTCTATCTGAATCACGAAAGAAAAAATTTGGGTTTAGTGCCCCTTTAAGTACATAACTTCTCCTCCATGCATTTGAGAAAGTACTGCTCCCAAGCCTACATCAGATGCATCTGTTTATATTACAAACTCTTTAGAGAAATCTGGAGCCATCAATACTGGGTCACCACACAAAGCCTCTTTTAAAACACAAAATGCACGCTCTGCTTCAGGGTTCCACTTCACCATTACAGATCTTTTAGCTTTAGTGAACTCTATCGAAGGGTTAGTAATAGTAGCAAAATTAGGGATGAAACCTGCTACAATACCCTGTTATTCCCAGTAATGCCCTTACTTGTTTCTTAGTCACAGGACATTGCCAACCTGAAATAGCTGTCAGTCATATAGAATCAGTCCAGGACTAGGCCCAATTACTAGAGTGAATATATCACACACACTAGCACAATGAGAGAAACCCAGGACGTGACCCACTCAGAAATAAGAAGCAATAATGTAGAAAACATTGAACTGAATACTTACAGAAGATGCAGGAACACAGGAAAGCTGAGTACTGTATTCTAGGAGACAGGAAGCTGAGAGCCGGCAAATCAGAGGACAGTATCACTTCAAGGCAGACAGAGGGTAATCCAATAGGGTGGTCAGGCAAAGCAAAGGTGAATATCACTTTAAGGCAAGCAGAGGGTAATCCAATAGAGTGGTCAGACAAAGCAGAGGTCAGAATCACTTTAAAGGGACAGTCTAGTATAAATGAAACTTTCATTATTCAGATAGGACTTTTAATTTTAATCAACTTTATAATTTACTTTTATCATTAAATTTGCTTTTCTCTCTTGGTATTCTTAGTTTAAACTAAACACAGGTAGGCTCATATGCTAATTTCTAAGCCTTTGAGGGCTGCCTCTTATCATATGCTTTTTAAATCTCTTTTCAACACAAAGAGACAGAAAGTACACGTGGGCCATATAGATAACACTGTGTTCAGGCACAGGGGGTTATTTAAGATTTAGCACAAAACAATGCTAAATGCAAGACAATAGATAATAAACAGTCACAGTCATGTGATCAGGGGGCTGGAAGAAGGCTCCCAGACACAAGGTAATCACAGAGGTAAAAAGTATATTAATATAACTGTGTTGGTTATGCAAAACTTGGGAATGGGTAATAAAGGGATTATCTATCTTTTAAATCCATAACAATTCTATGGTAGACTGTCCCTTTAAGGCAGGCAGAGGGTAATCCAATAGAGTGGTCAGGCAAAGCAGAGGTCAGTATTACTTTAAGGCAGGCAGAGGGTAATCCAATAGAGTGGTCGGCAAAGGGAGAGGTCAGAGTCACTTTAGGCAGGCAGAGGGTAATCCAATAGAGTGGTCAGACAAGGCAGAGGTCAGAGTCACTTTAAGGCAGGCAGATGGTAATCCAATAGAGTGGTCAGGCAAAGTAGAGGTCAGTATCACTTCAAGGCAGGCAGAGGGTAATCCAATAGGGTGGTTAGGCAAAGCAGAGGTCAGTATCACTTTAAGGCAAGCAGAGGGTAATCCAATAGAGTGGTCAGACAAAGCAGGGGTCAGAATCACTTTAAGGCAGGCCGAGGGTAATCCAATAGGGTGGTCAGGCAGAGGTCAGTATCACTTTAAGGCAAGCAGAGGGTAATCCAATAGAGTGGTCGGCAAAGGGAGAGGTCAGAGTCACTTTAGGCAGGCAGAGGGTAATCCAATAGAGTGGTCAGACAAGGCAGAGGTCAGAGTCACTTTAAGGCAGGCAGATGGTAATCCAATAGAGTGGTCAGGCAAAGTAGAGGTCAGTATCACTTCAAGGCAGGCAGAGGGTAATCCAATAGGGTGGTCAGGCAAAGCAGAGGTCAGTATCACTTTAAGGCAAGCAGAGGGTAATCCAATAGAGTGGTCAGACAAAGCAGGGGTCAGAATCACTTTAAGGTAGGCAGAGGGTAATCCAATAGAGTGGTCAGGCAAAGCAGAGGTCAGAATCACTTTAAGGCAGGCAGAGGGTAATCCAATAGAGTGGTCAGGCAAGGCAGAGGTCAAAGTTACTTTAGGCAGGCAAAGGGTAATCCAATAGAGTGGTCAGGCAAAGCAGAGGTCGGTAAATAATGCAGGCACACAGAAGTCACACCGGACAAAAGCAGAAACCCAGGAAACAGGAACAATCCAACAAACGGGCCCAGATGAATAGTCCAGCCTGAGATTTAAAAACCTGTCTGACGTCATCAGAGCGGGTCAGCTTAGAGACCGCGTCATGTTGCTAGGCAACGCGACGCTACAGAGGAGAGCAGACGGATCCAGGAGCCGAAGTGACACGGAAATGTTCAGATCCATGACATTACCCCCTCCTCTAAAGACCCCTCAGGGGGATAGGACCTGGTTTGGATGGATGAGCCTTATGGAAGGCCTTGATCATAGCAGGAGCATGGACCTGACGGAATGGTTCCCAAGAATGGTCGGTGACCAGATAGCCCTTCCAGTGGATGAGATAATATAATACCTTGCCACAAAATTTTAAATCCAGGATATGGCTTACTTCAAACTCGGGTTGTCCATCGACTATCAAAGGAGGAGGAAATGTTTTATGTTTCGAGTACTTATTGTGGATGTCAGGTTTGAAGAGAGAGACATGGAAAACCAGATGGATCTTGAGACTCTTGGGGAGAGCTAAGCGATAAGCATTAGACCAGACTTGGTTCATGATACGAAAAGGACCCACATAGCGAGGGCCTAGTTTCGTTGAAGGTTGTTTGAGATGTAGATGTCGTGTGGAAATCCAAACCTTCTCTCCACAATGGTACTTGGGTGTCTCTTTCCATTTGCGATCAGCATAGAATTTATACCGTTTTGAAGCGTTGGAGGTAGTTGGAGGAAAGATTCTGGGTTCAAATCCTTTTTTTTTTTTTAAATCTTTATTTACAACCAGTACCAGGTACAAACAATAAGGTTGGTGTCCTTTGCACACCACGCAGGGTGAAAAAACAAAGGCGCACTTAACTGAAAATATAGAAACAAAATACAGTGTCATTTGAAAATTAGAAACCATAGTCATAATAAACATTACAGAAGTTATCAGTGCATTAAAATATTATCTAGTCTGAATACATATGTACCTTGATACGGGGAATTTTATAGTTTTATAACCTAACACCATTGCACTAAACATCAATAACAGACAAAACAAAAGAAGACGAAACAACAAAACAAAAACAAAGGAAAAAAAAAAAAACTGAAAAAAAAACAAAAACAAAGGGGAGGGAAACCAAACCCCACAGAACTCCCCCCTCCGTGCCTCCCGACTCACCCCCGCCAGTGAAATCGACCTCTTCTAATTAGGCAACTCTCCTCTAAGACATGCTTCTTGTACATAAATTGAATTACGAAATGGAAAAATATATTGTTTCTGAATACCGACTGGTAGGCTTTGGATAAAGTTGCTCCATTTATTAAAAAATCTCTTAATTTCTTGTTCAGAATCAATAGAAGTATCATATTGTTCAATAACTAATTTCGTATGTATATTATTAATACATATTTTTTAGATTTCCAAGAAGAGAAGATAATGTTCCTGGCGCATAATATTGTAAAATTTATGAAAACAGGATTCAGGTTAGGTATCAAAGGCACATTTTCATATAGCAAAATTATATCTTCTTTCTTTAGATACAACTGTTGTTTAAGAATTTTTGAGAGCCAAAAGGATATTTTGGCCCAAAAGCAAAACACCTTTGGGCAGCTCCAGACACAATGGATTAAGTTTGCACTTGGAAAGTTATATCTCAAACAGGCAAAACTTTGATTTTTATTCCATAAGCTTAAGACGTGGGGCGTTACATAAGTGCGATTAATCAGTTTTAATTGTGACTCTCTCCAGGCAAGTAAAGGTGTAGCACACCAGGCTCTCATAATACTTTTGTTTAACGCCTTGTTATTAATCCCTGAAATATCAGCTGCCCACCTTTGTGTCAATAATGCAAAATTATCCTCCCCCTCTCTTTGCAATATTAACTTGTACTAGTAAGAGATGGAGTGCATACCAGCGCGAAAAAGGGCAATCCCTGTAGAAAGGCCCTCCAAATTTGCAACGAAAAGGACATTTTTCCTAGTATTCAAGAAGTGTCTGATCTGTAAATAGCCAAAAAAAAGTCTTTATTATCTATATTTGATGTCTTCAAATGAATAAATGCTACCACTATCTGAATCTATGCACTGAGATAAGTATTCTAGACCTCTTGATTTCCAATTTTTAAAGACCTTGCTGTTTATTCCTTCTGAGAACTCAGGATTGCCTATAATAGGTAAAAATTTAGAATATCTAAAGTCAACTTTTAAGGTTTTACAGACTTTTTGCCAGGCAAGAATAGGGTTTTTAAAAGTGACCATCTTCTTCAGTAATACCGGTAGCTTAGGCAACTCTAAGTGAATTGCAGCTTTAAGAGAAAGAGGAGAAAAGAGATCCTGTTCCAAGTCCTTTAATTGAAAGTGACCCACATCTAACAACCAATCTGGGATGATTTTCATTAGACACGTCCAATTATATTTTTGAAGACAAGGGAAGTTAAAGCCTGCCGATTTACTCTCTTGGGAGAATCTATGTAGGGACAGTTTAACTTTCTCTTTCCCCCATAAGAAAGTTTTGAAGGCTTTATTTAGCCTTCTTATATCGGTGGGTTTTAGAAACAATGGCATGTTCTGCATAATGTATAACAGTTTGGGAAGAATTATCATATTAACCAAGTTAATTTTACCTGCTAAAGTAAGGGGGAAATTTATACATCTTTGGAGGTCATTTTGCACCTTATCTATTAATCCTGCCCAGTTTTCATCGTACCACTTTTTTGGAGTTATGTTAACATTAATACCCAAGTACCTTAGGCTCTTAACTTCCTTAAAAGGACTTTCTCCTCTATAATGTTCAGTCTTTTGAACCCATAATATTTCAGATTTTTGTGAGTTCACCTTGTACCCTGAAAAAGTACTGAAACTATGAAGGATCTTCATAAGTTTTGGAATATTTTCGCTTGCATTACTAATAAACACCAAGAGGTCATCCGCATAGAGGGATATTTTAAATTCTTTAGGGCCTACTTTGATACCAGACAAATTATTTCTCAAGACAACTGCCAAAGGTTCAATACTTAAATTGAAGAGCAACGGCAACAACGGGCACCCTTGTCTAGTCCCTTTATTTAATTGAAAATTCTCTGAAAGTAGACCATTTTCTACCAGGGCCGAGAATGGCTTATCGTATAACTTGTGGATAAATTTCAAGAAATAACCCTTTAAGCCAAATCGTTCTAGGGAATCAAAAAGATGATGCCAATCAATTGCATCAAATGCCTTTTTGGCATCGATAGTGATCACTGCCTTATCACTACCTAGTTGCATAATCTCTGTCTCCTGAGTACGATAATAGTCTACTGTTAGGAGCAGTTTCCTTAAATTAGTGAAGGACGATCTGCCTTTCATAAACCCTGTTTGATCAGGGTGAATCAATTTAGGTAGCACATTCTGTAGTCTCGCCGCAATTATTGATGTTAAGATTTTATAATCTGAATTGAGCAATGATATTGGGCGGTATGCGTCTAAAGCTTCAGGGTCTTTACCTTTTTTAGGGATTAAGGTAATTATTGATTTTGTGAACTCTTTCTAGAAACTCGCTCCTTCCATATAGTAATAATTAAATAATTTGACAAGGCTTTTCAAGATGTTATTCTGCAGGATTTTTGCGATCAGCATAGAATTTATACCATTTCGAAGCATTGGAGGTAGTTGGAGGAAAGATTCGGGGTTTGAATCCTTAAGTCGCTTTAAAGGGTGAGGTCTTCAGAGAAGCATTACAATGGGAATTATGAGCCAACTCAGCAAGAGGCAACAACTGGGCCCAATTTGAATGATGATGATCCAAATAGTGTCTAAGGTATGTTTCCAAACACTGGTTGACCCTCTTGGTTTGACCATTAGACTGAGTGTGGTGAGATGTAGAAAATGATATGGTAGTACCTAACTGCTTACAAAAAGATCTCCAAAACTGGGAAAGAAACTGTACACTTCTGTCTGATACAATATCGAGTGGAAAACCATGCAATCTTACAATATGCTGAATAAAATGTTTGGAGAGTTTTTTGGCTGACGGTAATCCAGATAAAGGAACAAAATGAGCAGATTTAGTGAATCTGTCAACTGTCACCCAAATAGTATTGTTATTGGCTGAGAGTGGAAGGTCAGTGATAAAATCCATGGACAAATAAGTCCAAGGTTGATGAGGAATGGGCAGAGGCTGAAGTAGACCCGAAGGAAAATGATATGAGGTTTTATTGGATGTACATACAGTGCAGACAGAAACATAGTCCTTAACATCTTTTTCTAAATAAGGCAACCAGACATGTTGCTTCAGTTTCCATGAAGTATTGCTGATTCCTGTATGTCCAGCAAGGATGTTGTCATGGGCCCAATGAAGAAGTTTAGAGCAGAGGTGCTCGGGAATAAAAAGAAGGCCTGCAGGAGGTTTGCAATGAGATGGAAGATTCTCCTGAGCAGCATGCAAATCTTGCAGAGTAGAGACTGAAAGCTGAGCTATTATTTCATAGGGATGGAGGATACTGCCTGGTTCTTGTTGTACAGAGTTGACTGGTTGAAACTGTCTGGAAAGGGCAATAGCTTTGATATTTTTGGTAGCGGGGATGTAGGAGAGAACATAATGAAATCTGGAAAAGTACAGCGACCACCTAGCCTGGCAAGAGTTCAGGCATCTGGCTGTTTGGAGGTAGAGTACATTTTTGTGATCAGTTAGGATCAAGAAAGACTGAGTAGTACCCTCCAACCAATGCCTCCATTCATCCAAAGCCATCTTGATAGCTAACAACTCTTTGTTTCCAACATCATATTTTAATTCGGATGAGTTGAATTTTTTAGAGAAAAAACCCACTGGACGGATTTTACTGGATTCGGGGATGCGTTGGGAAAGAACTGCTCTTGCAGCTACAGAAGAAGCATCCACTTCCAAGATGAACTGAAGTTCAGGGTCGGGATGACGTAAGGATGGAAAAAAAAGGCACTTTGAGGGTATCAAAAGCCTGAATGGATTTAGAGGACCACTCTTTGCAATTCTGTCCTTTTTTTGTCAAGGAAGTAAGGGGTGCAGAAATAGTGGCAAAACCTTTGATAAACTTCCTGTAATAACTAGCGAAGCCCAGAAAACGTTGGAGAGCTTTAAGGGAGGTCGGTCTGGGCCATTCGATAATGACTGACAATTTAGTGGGATCCATTTCAAAACCTGTCTTGGAAATAATGTAACCCAAGAAGGGGACAGTATCCTGATGAAAAGAGCATTTTTCTATTTTGGCAAAGAGATGATTATCTCTGAGACATTGGAGTACCTTCCTGACATGAGATATATGGTCTTGAAGAGATTGAGAGACAATGAGAATATCATCAAGGTATATAATTACAGAGGTGTTCAAATAGTCACGGAATATTTCGTTTACGAAATGTTGGAATACTGCGGGGGTGTTGCAGAGTCCGAATGGCATGACCAGATATTCATAGTGTCTGAATCAAGTATTAAAAGCCATCTTCCATTCGTCCCCTTTGCAAATTATCGATGAGATTGTATCCACCCACAGATCCAATTTGGTGAAAATTGTAGCTCCTTGAAGGTAAATGAACAGTTCAGGAATAAGCGGCAGGGGATAGCTGTTTTTTTACCATAATCTGGTTCAGACCTCTGTAGTCAATACAGGGACGAGGGCCCCCGTCTTTCTTTTCCACAAAAAATAACCCAGCCCTGACTGGAGAAGAAGAGGGTTGTATAAAACCTCTAGCCAGATTGTCCTTGATATATTCCTCCATGGCAAGGATTTCAGGCCTGGACAGAGGATAGGTGTTGCCATGGGGCAAAGGTGCTCCAGGAAGGAGGTCAATGGGGCAATCAAATGAACGATGAGGAGGAAGGCGTTCAGCCTCTTTCTTGGAAAACACATCAAGAAAGTCCTGATAAGATACTGGTAAGGAATCAGGTGTTTCCAAGGCAAGTGCTACAGTGACTGATGGCTTGGCAGGACTGTGTAAACAATTGTGAAAACATGTAGAACCCCAGGAAGAAAGTTTACCTTGAGTTCAGGAAAACGTTGGGTTGTGCAATTGGAGCCAGGGAAGACCCAAGATTATGGGAAATTAAGGAGTTGGAATAAAGTCAAAGCTAATTAATTCGTAGTGGAGTACTCCAACAGAAAAACGTAGAGGCTTAGTGGAAAACTGAATAAGTCTTGAACCCAACGGATCACCGCTGATTGTGGAAACCTTGACAGAATAGTCTTTAGAACGAAGAGGTATTTTGTAGGACGATACAAAGGATGAGTCGATGAAAACTCCTCCTGCCCCATAATCAATGAGGCCTTGGGAATGGATCTTACGATCTCCGAGGGTGATAGTTTCAGGCACAAAGAGTTTGTTGTTGAGGGAAGAAAATTCTATCTGACTTACCTCAGTCCCTCGAACAGGAGTTAAGCCCTAGCTTTTACTGGCCTTCTGGGACATTCCCTCAATAAATGACCCTTAAGGTTACAATATAAATACAGACCAAGTGTCCGTCTTCTCAGGCGTTCAGTCTCCATCAATTTAATGGTTCCAACTTCCATAGGTTCTACTTGTTCCAGAGAGGAGGTAGAAAAGGACACTGGATTGGAGAAATGAGGAGCAAGGAGGAATGATGTCCTGGACATAGGTTTGCGACTTCTCTCTTTTTCTTGCTGTCGTTCGCTATACCTAGCGTCAAGTCTGATACAGAGGTTGATTAGGTCTTCTAAGGACTCCGGGAGATCCCGAAACACAAGTTCGTCTTTAAGACGTTCAGAGACTCCCTTTACGAAAAGCTGCTCTTAGGGCTCCCTCATTCCATGAGGTCTTGGCAGCTAGAGTGCAAAACTTGATGGCATATTGAGCTACTGAAAGGGTACCTTGACGCAAATCTAGCAAGCCAGCCTCAGCAGCAGAAGATCTACCAGGCTTGTCAAAAACAGAGGAGAATGTGGAAAGGAAAGAATCCACATCTTGAAGAATAGAGTCATCTTTTTCCAATAATGGAGATACCCAGGCCAGGGCTTTACCTTTCATTAAATAAATAAGAAAGGTGATCATAGAAGAGGGTGTAGTAAACAGTGCAGGGCTGTTACAGAAATGAAGGTGGCACTGGTTAAAAAAACCATGACAGTCCTCAGGGTTGCCATCATATTTGTCAGCAAGGGGTATCCTGGGGTTAGGATGCCCTTCAGGGTGGACAGCTGGGATGGTAGGACTGTAACTGGAAGAAGCCACTGTGGCAAGGTTGGGTTGCAATGGGGCAACCAAAGTGTGTAGCAAAGCAGCAATCTGGTCCAATTTGTCCTTGGTGGGTCACGGACCTGGACTAGGCCCAATTGCTAGAGTGAATATATCACACACACTAGCACACTGAGAGAAACCCAGGATGTGACCCACTCAGAAATAAGAATAAATAATGTAGAAAACACTGAACTGAGTACATACAGAAGATGCGGGAACACAGGAAAGCTGAGTACTGTATTTTAAGAGACAGGAAGCTGAGAGCCGGCAAAGCAGAGGTCAGTATCACTTTAAGGCAGGCAGAGGGTAATACAATAGAGTGATGAGGCAAAGCAGAGGTCAGTATCACTTTAAGGCAAGCAGAGGGTAATCCAATAGAGTGGTCAGGCAAAGCAGAGGTCAGTATCACTTTAAGGCATGCAGAGGTTTATCCAATAGAGTGGTCAGGCAAGGCAGAGGTCAGAGTCACTTTAGGCAGGCAGAGGGTAATCCAATAGAGTGGTCAGGCAAGGCAGAGGTCAGAGTCACTTTAGGCAGCAGAGGGTAATTCAATAGAGTGGTCAGGCAAGGCAGAGGTCAGAGTCACTTTAGGCAGGCAGAGGGTAATCCGATAGAGTGGTCAGGCAAAGCAGAGGTCGGTAAATAATGCAGGCAGATAGAACAGTCACACAGGACAAAAGCACGAACCCAGGAAACAGGAACAACCCAACAAATGGACCCAGATGTACAGTCCTGCAGGAGATATAAAGAGATATAAAGAGAGACCACATAACATTGCTAGGCAACGTGTCACTACTGAGGAGAGCAGACAGATCCGGGAGCCACGGTAACACGGCAATGATCGGATCCATGACAATAGCCTCAACTTTACTCAACTTTAAGAAGCCCCCTACCTATTGTGTAGCCCTAATATTTTGCCTTTTCTAATCCTAGAACACATTTTTCAGGGTTGGCATCCACAACAGTCTGAACACAGGGAAGATTTGTTTCCAGTCCACACTGTGAATATGCTCTATGAGGCCTAAGTATTTTATCCATCATATGCTGGGGCACCATGCAAACCAAATGGGAATACTTTATATTGAAATAGGCCCTCAGGTGTAAAAAAGGTTGTTTTCTATTTTGCTCTCAACTGTAGCATAAGTAAATTTATATTTTATTATCTTTTATTATCATTAAGACATATCTATGTAATCTGCATATGTCTATATGTCAGTGTAATATGTTGTATGTCCCTAATAAGATGCGCAACTGCTGTTACAGATTTAATATCATACATGTATTGTCTGAAGCCTCTATTTTGTGCTTATAATTAATATGTATTTTCTTATTGTAAAATTGTTTATTTGATTTAATAAATAAATAAAAAAAAAAAGACTTTTCTGTCTACCCACGGTTTAAGTAAATTTATTTATATATTCTGTTCTGGCTTCCTTCTCACTTTATAGCTGACGTGATTGACCTGTTCAATAATCATATACGGCCCTTGCCAACTTGCCAGGAATTTACTTTCAACTGTAGGGACAAGAATTAGAACTCTATCTGCAGGTTTAAAAACCCTATGCCTTGCATTCTTATTATAAGTGGCCTCCTGATCTCTCTGTGCTTTCTGCATATTTTCCCTTACTATTGGCATTATAGCTTCCATTCTTTCTTGCATTTGTGCTACATGCTCTATAACACTATAGTGAGGTGTATTTTCCTGATCACGTGTTTCTTTCACAATATCAAGTATACCCCTCAGTAGCCTACAATATAACAATTCAAAAGGTGACAATCCTGTGGAAGTTTGGAGCACTACCCTAAATGAAAACATAAGGTACGGTAGCAAACAATCCCGGTTCTTTCCATCCTTGTCTACCATTTTACGTAACATGTTTTTAGAGTTGTATTAAACCTCTTAACCAGCCGGCCAGTTTGGGTGTGCTACACAGATGTTTTTAATTGTTTAATTTTAAGAAGTTTACATAACTCTTTCATAATTTTGGACATAAAAGGGGTCCCCTGATCTGTAAGGACTTCCTTTAATATGCCCACCCTGCTGAACATCATCATAAAGTAACTGCCTCAGGATAGCGGGTTGCATAGTCCACCACAACTAAAATATATTCATGTCCCCTAGCAGACTTTAGTAAAGGCCCTACCAAATCCATTGCTATTCACTCAAAAGGAACCTCTATAACAGGAAGAGGTATTAGTGGATTATGGTAACATTTGAATGGAGCTTTCAACTGACATTCTGGGCAGGATCTACAAAATCTCTTTATTGAAATGAAAATACCAGGCCAATAAAATTGTGTAAGAACTCTTTCTCTGGTCTTTTCAATACCAAGGTGCCTCCATAGCACATGACTATGGGCTAATTTAAAAAATTGTATTTCTATAAGACTTTGGAACCACTAATTTCTCCACCTCTTCAACACCTTTCTTTTCTATTCTATAAAGCAGGTTATTTTTCACCTTAAAATATGGAAAACATATTGTTTTTAAAGGATCTATAATATTTTCCCTTGCCACTATCAAGGTTGGGTCCTGCCATTGGGCAGCTCTAAAATTACCTGAATTAATTCCTAGATCCTCAAATTCTATGTCTTCTCTACAAGCATTACTTTGTGTACATTTACGTGCAATATGTCCTAACTCTTGACATTTAAAACATCAGTTTGGCCTCTTAGCCATAATGGTTCCCTAGGTAGCTATTTCCCACAATAGTCATATTGTCCCTGATTATGTACAGACCTCTGTGCTTCTGTTTTTCCACTTGTTTTTTTATAAAGCAGCTTCAATGTAGGTTTAGAATCATTACTGTGCAATTCCTTAGCAGTCAAATATCTCTTAACCAGGCTCATCATTTCTTCTAGGATCCCCTTGACTAACCCAATGTCAAAGTCCAGTTGGCAGATTCCTGAAAAAACAATCCATTACAACCATTTCTATGACTTTTGTGGCTGAATTAATGTCTGGCTGCAGCCATTTCTGAGCAAGTCTCATCAGTTCATACATTTGTGCTCTTTTTTTCCCATCTCAAACACCCAATTGTTAAATCGTTGGGTGCGAATTGCAGGTGTTACTCCCAAGCGTGTTAGAATTTCAGTTTTTAGTTTCTTATAATCTTGAGCCTGGCTGTGAGACAAATCCTCATATGCTTTCTGTGCTTCTCCACTAAGACATGGGGTGAGTAGCTCTGCCCACTGGTTAGGTGGCCACTTTTCCCTGGCAGCAATCCTATCAGAAGTTGTGAGGTAAGCCTCAATATCATCCATCTCTGACAACTAATGCAGAAAGTAATTTGCTCGGATATAGCGCCCCTTATCCACAGTGGGGGTAGCTGCAGATGGCTTTAGAACTTGCTGCATTACATTAACAAGTGTAGCTCTATCCTCACACTGGGCATCCATTATGCTGCTAACTTGTGCAGTCAGTAAGCAATTTGTCTCTTGCTGTACAGCAGTAGCTTGCACCAAAGATTTCAGCAGCTCCTCTATTTTGTAAAACTTCTCCTCTTAGAAATAAAAGGTAACATATATATACATGTCTAAATATGTATGTGTATATATTGTAATCCAGCACCCACTCCTGGTTTCAGGGAAATAGCACGGTCCTCTGTATAAACGACACATCCTTGATAAATTTAAACAGTCTGCTTTATTTTCACTGTGCAAGTGCAGATTACAACAATGTGTGTTTATAACAATTAACCCTTTCATGACAGGGTCAATTTGTCAGTTTTTCTGATGTAGACAAATTGAAATCCCGCAATGATGCACGTGATCGCGAGATTTTAGTTATGGGATTGGGTCAGGGGGCGTCCCTATGATGCTAGGCAAGCCCTCCAGACCGCGATCGTATCCAGGAAGCGCCGTTGGCTTCAGGACAGCCAAGCGGCTAGGACGTTCTATTCCGTCCTAACGGCGCTAAAGCCCAGCACAGTTAGGATGGAATAGAATGCCATAACAGCATTAAAAGGTTAAACACACTTGATCCTATAAACAAAAGCAATGTGTTTATAACAATTCAACAAACCTAATCCTATAAACAAAATCCTAGCTCAGTTTGAGCTCTAACTAGCATAGTTTTCATACATTACTAAACCAAGGTAAACTAAACTTATTAAAACATGCTGTTTTTACCAACCTCACTATTTAGCAGCTTTTCTCAACTCAACAGCAATGTGCTTCTTTCAAAGTCAGAAACACTCTGGAGGCTCTCTCTCCACCTAGCAGTTGGATAATTAATTAAACTCATTTGATTGAACACAAGTGAGGAGTGGAACACTGGCCCGCCCTCTCTCTCTCCAGGGACCCAAAAATACAGCAGTTCATTCCTAGCCACATTTTACACAATACATTTCCCTCAGATTTAGAAATCAAATACACATTTCAACAATGTAGGAGAAATATTAAGCTGGTCACTCACAATTCCCTTTTCTCTGTCACAATTATTGTTCCCTCTAAGGCCAGTTTTGTGAGCAGCCCAGCAGTGAAACAGTTAATAAGGGAACCACACAATACATATGTAAACATATATAAACATATATATGTGCATTGGAGCACTTTGCAGTCAAGTAGCTGAAAACATGAAAAATCATATATATGCAATATTCATATTTAATAAAGTGTTTAACTATGTACTTAATGTAAATATTTCACATTCCAATGTTCTTAACATAAGGGAATATGTTCTATGGTTTTTTTAAATAGATATTCATATATATATATATATATATATATATATATATTATTATTATTATTATTATTCTTTATTTATAATGAGCCAACAGATAGTAAAGCATACAAGACTTAGGCATACAAGGATTAGTAAGCAAACTTCTAGTAATGGTGCCATAATGATGGTTTAGTGGCATTCAAAGCATTAGTATGCACAGTTATGCAGAGAGTTAAGCTGGGTTTTTAGCGTGAGTTAGTAGTAGGTATTTACTCAAATCACAGTTCTGTAAACATATACGTAGTAGCAAACCCTCGACAGGGATACTTATGCCTGTTTCTGTGAAAAAACAAAGTTTACTCCAACTTTCAAAAACCAGTCAGTGGCTCACATATGAGAGGTGCATACGACCTTACTGTCTGTTGTCTAGACGAAAGGAACCTTGCTTATCCATATAAGAAATCCTTTTCTTGTCTTTAGCCGAGCTTTAAAGGAGAACTGCTCCATAGGACGCCAGAGTTTTCATAGGGGTACTTTGCAGTCTGATGCACACATCACATAGACCAGTCAGCCAATGCTGACGCGCGTTTCACCCCCTTGTCTGGTACTTTGTGTGCGCTTCTGTCTCTCTTTTGTCTTCTACAGTGTCCATTAACTGAGCCAAGCAAGGGATCACCTGGCTGGGTAAGAGCAGCACCGAAGGAAACTGAAGGAAATCTGTCCTAAACAGAAGTCTGTCCACAACAGAAGCCTGTCTACAACAGAAGCCGGCCATAACAAAACATAGAGTTTAAAAGGAAAATCGGACATCATCTATATTTCATAAATACCTTACGTAATACATCGGACAGCTACAGGTCACTAGATATACTACTCCTTCTGTTCTACAATTAATATTCCCTTTTACAAACTGTTTTTTATTGTTTCTATCCAAAAATGAATTACCTGTAAGTATGTTCTTACATACTGAGCATTTCCTACATTTAAAATGACCATTTTGTTCTTTTAGTTGTTTCAGCCCGTTTGTTTCCTTTTTCATGTAGTGACTTGTAACAAGTTTGTCTTTTAAGTTACTGGCCCTCCTAGCTGTTAACTGTGAATATTCTCCTATAAGTTTTGATAAAATTGGATCTATTTTTAAAAGGTGCCAATGTTTACTTAAAATTAATCTGAGCTCTTCCCAATTATTATTATAAGTTGTTATGAATCTTATTATTTCTGTTCGTTCATTTACTTTTGGTTTGTAAAGTAAATCTTCTCTGCTAATGTGCCTTGCTTTTACATATGCCTTTTTAATTGGCTATCCTTATAGCCTCTCTCTCTGAATCTATTTTATAAATCTCTAGCTCCTTTTTAAGTTGACTGTGTTCAGAGCAATTTCTTTTGTGCCTAAGGTATTGGGTATTGGGTGTATAGTGACTTTCTGCTCTTAAAAGGGTGTTACCTGCCGTTATTTTCCTATGTGTGGCAGTATTTAATTTGGTTTCATTTTTCATTATGTTTAAGTCTAGGAAACTTACCTCACTGGTACTGTAATTAAAAGTGAATTTCAAATTGTAATCATTTATATTTAATTTTTCCATAAACATTTCCAATTCCTTTACTGATCCCTGCCATAACACCAGGATATCATCTATATAGTGTATCCAAACACTAAACAAATTTTCACTTAATTCACTATCCAAAATTATATTATTTTCCCAATGGCCTAAGTAGAGACAGGCATAGGTTGGTGCACAACAGGTGCCCATGGCTGTCCCTAAGGTCTGTTCATAATATCTTAACCAAAAGTGTTTACTCCTGTAGTCCCCCACAATTCTACTAGTAAAAATACATTTTTTCAATATTCTCCATTATATTAAGGGAAAAATATAGTTTCTATTTCTTCCTAATAGAAGTATGATAGTTAGGGGAGACTAGAATCAATATATATATATTCTTTCTTAATATTATATATAAATGTTGTAATGGTAATTATAATGATCAATTGTGTGGAGATTAATTAATAAATATGTTCACAATATCCTTATGATGATTAAACGAATCAATTGAAAACATAGAATTGATGTACAGAAGCAAAACTAATTTACCCGCTTCCTAAATAGCAAAACTGTGAAGAGTGACAAGGGAGGTTCTAAAAATGGAATAAAAGGGAATCCTCCTGATGACATCACAAACTGATTTGCCAGAAGAAGCCCTAAGCCTAATGGATGAAACAAGTGTATTAAGTTTGTTTAGTTTGTAGCAATCCTCTGTGTACAATTATCTGTGATACTAATCCAAAACTTTTAAGTATATAGCTTATTTAAGGGCTAATGATTTAGTGCTGGATAGGGCTATCTTTTCCCTTTCCCAATCTTTATCCCTATTCAATCCTAATCTTAATCTTTCTTCTTTTTCTATCTTTTATAATATATATATATATATATATATATATATATATATATATATATGTGTGTGTGTGTGTGTGTGTGTGTGTGTGTGTGTGTGTGTGTGTGTTTAAGAATAAATAGAACATATTCTTCTAAGAATAAATAGAACATATTCTTCTACGTGAAGAACATTGGATTGTGAAATATTAAAATTTAATTTTGTGTTAGCACACGTGAGAAAACATGTTTTGGGTTTACGCTCAAGTAAGGGTGTAATTTTTTTCCCCAGTTTTCATGTTTCGTTGAAGTCTATGGGGGAATACGATAGAGAGGTTTCAATATTCTAAGTTCGACTTTTTTGCGTGATGGGTTATTGTTTGTGTAAAAACGTTTTACTTTCAATTTGTAATATAAGCACTACCTGATGCGTGCAAAAAGCTTACTTCTAGTGGTGTTAGCTCGTTATTGGACATGTTACATGTGACTGTTTAGAATTATCTAGAGAACACAATACAAACCTTTATTAAAGCTCTATAAATACATTAAATTCAGTGTGGCAGATGACAAACTATCATCCTCCTAGGGGTATCCCTTCCAATCTGGATCCTATCGGTTTAAACCCCTTTTTATCCATTTATTTGATTAATTAACATATATTTTACATTTAATGTAAAATGTGATAGTTAAAGAAAGACACTGAAACTGTCTAGTCCCATTCTCTCTTTTTCTTTTTTATAGATACTTTGACCACATCAAACCAGAGATCTTGGCTCCCATTATGAAGCTATGTAGTATCAGCTGATCAGTAGAAGCACCACATGTGCGGAATCCCATTGACATTGAAGACACAACGTATTGGATACCCAGCTGAAGGCTGGGGTGGGCCCACAAGCTGCCATATTTCTCCAGCACATAATTGTTGCATTGTTGGAGGTATAGAGAGATCATTCTTCTGCAGTAACTTCCTGGTTTCTGTCACATTGTCAGCCATGCACATGGTGACATCAGGGGGCATTCTGACTAAAGCCAGTGATGGGGAAGTGGACTGAAGTCTCCTTTCCCCTCTGCTATATATATATATATATATATATATATATATATATATATCTGTGTGTGTGTATTATATATATATATATATATATATATATATATATATATATATATATATATATATACAGCTATATACATGCACCTTTGAATCAAATACCTTGACATTATATCTATATAAATATATATATTTTTAAAATTAAAGATTAAATATAAAGTTTTCTTCTAACTGAAGAACAAAGATATTTCAAGTATTTCTTAACGCACCCTTTGGGTTTCGTTGTCCTAGCGCACCTTCAGGGTGGCGCATGAGCTAAAATCAGAAGAGACTTTTATAGTGCAGACTTCTATGGGGAAAGGGAGTTACAAGGTCCAGACGTTAGCTCTTGGGAAAAGTTTATACTATCAATTTGTATTACGAGTTCTACTGATTTAACTTGATGGTGATAGCGCTCAATAAAGCCAATTGTTTTGCTAGGATAATGTTTTTAATGCAAGTATAATAAATGTTGTTGTTTTTTAAATACAGTGTTTATTTTCATTGTTCAGATATACAAAAATCCCCAAACTTTCAAAGAAAGTAGTGCAAGTGTTTAATTCTGTGGTTTATACATAGAAACTTCTTGGTTCATGTCACTTACACTAGGGTACAAAGCATTATGTAGCAATGGGTTGCACGCAAGCCATTAGGAACATTAGGAGATTATTGTTTTTAAATATCTTTTTTAAAAACAACAGAAATTTAATGGGACATTAAAGGGACAGTAAACATGATGTTTTGAAGTAATTATTTTCTGTTGTGTATGGCTGTAAATGCATCTGGGATGTATAATTAATATGAAGAGCTACCTTTTATTATATAAAAAATAATCACCTATGAAATATGCCTTCTAGCAGACTCCACCCCCAAGACCGCAGCAACTGGTAAACTTTTTATTGTCTGAACAACTGCCAGCAAAGATGAAGGAAAAATGATGCGGGCATGGGGGCAGCCGTGGAGCCTGCTAAGAGGCATACTTACAGGTGATCTTTAATTATTACAATTTAGTGCTTCATATTATGTATGGATCCAGGATGCATGTAAAGCCATGCTCTACAGACAAAACAATACACATATTCAATTATACTGTCCCTTTAATACCAGAATTTAAAGGGACAGGAAACTCCAAAGTTTTATTTTTTGATTTAGATAGAACATACAATTTTAAGCAATTTTCCAATGTACTTCTATTATCAAATATGCTTAATTCTCTTGTTATCCTTTGCTGAAGGAATTTAATTTGTACTACTGGCAGATAGATGAACACATCTAGTTAGCCAATCACAACAAAACAAATGTGTGCAGGCACCAATCAGCAGCTAGCTCCCACAAGTATAGGATATGTGTGTATTCTTTTTCAACAAGGGATACCAATAGAACAAAGCACATTTGAAAATAGAAGTGAATTTAAAAATGTATTAAAATTACATGTTTCATCTGAATCATGCAAGTTTGATTTTGACTTTCGTAAAAAAAAGTAGAGAATTTGCTAAGCTGAGGGTATCACACACCTCACAAAACCTAACTCCTCTATTAGGGAAGATACAACTAGTTATGAAATGACTAGTGGGTGCGCTACAAAAAGCTTAAGATACCTTTGTAGTTGATAATTGATATTTAATAATTAAAATTAGTTAGAAGTATAAAGAATCTCAGCAGTTTATAAAAATGGGACGTCTCCCAAGCACAATGATATTACAATAAAAGATAACACAATAAAAGATAAGTTTCTGAACAGTAAAAGGCAATACCAATTGAAATAAAATGAATATATAAAATTACGATAAACACAGTAAAAGTGGCAAAATGGATATCAGAAAATGATGGACCCAATTCCGGTGCGTCCCTGAGAAACTTATCTTTTATTGTGTTATCTTTTATTGTGATATCATTGTGCTTGGGAGACTTCCATTTTTATAAACTGCTGAGATTTTTACGATCTGCTGAGATTCTATATACTTCTAACTAATTTTAATTACAAAGGTATCTTAAGCTTTTTTGTAGTCCACCCACTAGCTTTTGACTTTCCTATCCCTTTAAGTTCTCACTGTAAATGAAATTTGAAACATAAAGAGACAGTTTGATGCATTTTTTTCTTTGTTTGAGTGAGAATGAATCTTTGGCAATCACATTTTCCCCTTCTTTCATTAGAATTAGGAACAGATAATTCCATCATTTTCTATCATGCACTTGGGTGTGTATGTTTTAAACATTACACTTGTTTTGAAACGAAATCCTTATGAACTGAAGGATAGAAAGTATTTAAACTTTTGTTCCGCAGATACTACCCAACCTTAAAAGAAAATAAGGCCAATAGGCCATATCTGAAAAGTAGCTTATTATTATTTTTTTTATGTACACCACTATCAGTACTTGTTATCTGCTTAACCTCTTAAGGACATATGACAGAATTTTTCCGTCATAGAACAATTGAGCAAACTGAAAGCTGTACAATGTTACCAATTTATGTCTATTATTAGATTTGCTGCATTCTGTTGGTACCTTTTGTTGAAGGTGCAGCAATGCACAACTGGGAGATGTTAAACACATTGGGTGAGCCAATGACTACAGACATATAAACGCAGCCACTAATCAGCAATTAACTCCTAGTAGTGAATTGCTGCTCCTGAGATTACCTAGCTATGTTTTTCAACAAAGGATACCAAAAGACTGAAGCAAATGTGATAATGGCAGTAAATTGTAAATCATGAAAGAAAAAAAAATTGTGTTTAATGTCCCTTTAACAATGAATAAAGTTATCAGCTTAGATCACTACGGAACAATTCCTTCCTGGATAAGAGATTTACCATTTTTTGGGCCCTAGTATGCTGATGTTTACAGAGTTGTAGCTGTATCAACTTATTCTAAATAAACAGCTATCAGCTAGATTACGAGTTATGCGCGCTATAGGGAAATTAACGACGGCAACAAAAGTTGCGTTATTTAACCCTCTATAGTGTTGCCATTACAAGTTTTCAAACAACTGGCTTGTGCGTGCGATATGGTGGTTTTAAGCTCCATACCACAAACACAATTCAATGTTTTGAAGTGCTCATGCACACTTTCTCCATAGACATCAATGGGGAGAAGGTGTCAGAAAAAACCTAACACCTGAAGCGTGGAATGAAAAGCTCCGTAACGCAACCCCATTGATGCCTATGGGGAAAAAAAAAGTTATGTTTAAACCTAACACCCTAACATAAACCTCAAGTCTAAACATCCCTAATCTACCGCCCCCAAAATCGCCGCCACCTACATAAATTTATTAACCCCTAATCTGCAGCTCCTGATATTGCTGCCACCAAAATAAATCTATTAACCCCTAATCTGCCGCTCTCTATATAGCCGCCACTATACTAAAGTTATTAACCCCTATTCCCCTGCACCCCAACATCGCCCACACTATAATAAATCTATTAACCCCTGTTCCGCAACTCCCCAACATCGCCGCAACTAAATATAGCTATTAACCCCTAAACCTCTGGCCTCCTACATCACTACAACTAAATAAATCTATTTACCCCTAAACTGCCAGCCCCCCACATCACAACAACCTAAATTAAACTATTAACCCCTAAACCTGAACCTAATCCTAACGTAACCCTAACTCTAACATCCCCTTTTACCATAATTAAAATAGAGCTATATTAAACTTACCATTATTAACTAAATAATACCTATTTAAAACTAAATACATACTTACCTGTGAAATAAAACCTAAGCTAGCTACAATATAACTGATTACATTGCATCTATCTTACAGCTAGATAAATTAATGACCGCTACAAAAGCAGCGTTATTTCACCCCCCTATAGCGCTGCTATTACATGTTTGAAAAAGCAGGCTTGTGCGGGCGATATGGTGGCGTTGAGCTCCATACCTCACTGAAATACAAGCGCTGCTTTGATGTGCTCGTGCACGATTTCCCCATAGACATCAATGGGGAGAGCCGGCAAAAAAGAAGCCTAACACCTGTGATCGCGGAAACAAAAGCTCCGTAACGCAGCCCCATTGATGTCTATGGGGAAAGAAAAAATTAAGAAAAAATTATGTTTAAACCTAACACCCTAACATAAAAACCACGTCTAAACACCCCTAATCTGCTGCCTCCGATATTGCCACCACCTACATTACAGTTATTAACCCCTAATCTGCCGCCCCAATGTCGCCGCCACTATACAAAAGTTATTAACCCCTAAACCTCTGGCCTCCAACATCACTAACACTAAATAAATATATTAACCCCTAAACCTAAGCCTAACACTAAGCTCAATCCTATTGGCTGATTGCAACAGCCAATAGGATTTTTTCCCCTTTAATTCCAATTGGCTGATAGAAATCTTCCAGCCAATAGGAATGTAAGGGATGCCATCTTCGATGATGTCACTTAAAGGGAAACTCATTTTCCAGCGACGATCGTAAGAAGAGGATGCTCTGTGCCGGATGTCTTGAAGATGGAGCTGCTCCGCGCCGGATGAAGATAGATACTAAAGTTATTAACCCCTAAACCTCTGGCCTCCAACAACATCACTAAACCTAACCCTAAGCATAACCCTAACCCTAACGTAACCCTAAGCCTAACACCCCCTAACTTAAATATAATTAAAATAAAGCTAAATAAACCTTACAATTATTACCTAAATAATTCCTATTAAAAACTAAATACGTACTTACCTGTAAAATAAAACCTAAGATAGCTACAATATAACTAGCTTAGGTTTTATTTTTATTTCACAGCTAAGTTTGCTTTTATTTTAACTAGGTAGACTAGTTAGTAAATAGTTATTAACTATTTACTAACTACCTAGTTAAAATAAATACAAAGTTACCTGTAAAATAAAACCTAACCTGCCTTATACTAAAAACTAACATTACAATAAAATAAATAAATTAAATTATTAAAATACAATTTTCTAAATTACAAAAAAAAATAAACACTAAATTACAAAAACTAAAAAACGAAATTATCAAAAATAAAAACAAATTACTCCTAATCTAATAGCCCTATCAAAATAAAAAAAAACACCCCCAAAATAAAAAATCCCTAGCCTACACTAAACTGCCAATGGCCCTTAAAAGGGCCTTTTGTGGGGCATTGCCCCAAAGGAAGCAGCTCTTTTACCTGTAAAAAAAAAATACAAACACCCCCCCCCAACAGTAAAACCCACCACCCAACCAACCAACATTCCCAAATAAAAACCTATCTAAACAAACCTAAGCTAACCATTGCCCTGAAAAGGGCATTTGGATGGGTATTGCCCTTAAAAGGGCATTTAGCTCTTTTACATTGCCCAAACCCTAAGCTAAAAATAAAACTCACCCAAAAAAACCTTGAAAAAACCTAACACTAGCCCCCGAGATCCACTTACAGTTATCAGTCCAGACATCCATCCTTATCCAGCTGGCAAAGTCATCATCCAGACGGCAAGAAGTCTTCATCCGGGTGGCCTCTTCCATCTTCATCCAGCAAGCGAAGTCCTCATCCAGATGGCAAGAAGTCTTCATCCAGACAGCATTTTCTATCTTCATCCATCTGGCGTGGAGCGGGTCCATCTTCAAGACATCCGGCGCAGAGCATCCTCTTCTTACGATAGTCGCTGGAGAATGAAGTTTCCCTTTAAGTGACGTCCTCCAAGATGGCGTCCCTTACATTCCTATTGGCTGAAAGATTTCTATCAGCCAATAGGAATTAAAGGGGAAAAAAATCCTATTGGCTGTTGCAATCAGCCAATAGGATTGAGCTCTCATTCTATTGGCTGATTGGAACAGCCAATAGAATGAGAGCTCAATCGTATTGGCTGATTGGATCACTAACTCTACATGAAATGCCCAAGCCCTAATAAAAATCCCAACCCCAAAACGAAAAATATACATTACACAAAATAACAAAGAAATGATCAAAAATAATAAAAATTATTACTATTTTTATACCCATGTAAAAAAAAACACCACAAAATAAAAAACTTAATCTAGAATAAACTACCAATAGCCCTTACAAGGGCCTCTTGTAGGGCATTGCCCTAAGTTAAACAGCTCTTTTACTTGAAAAAAAAATACAAAGACCCACTAACATTACAAACCCCCATCCCCCCAAACCCACAAAATAAAAAAAACTATCTAAAAAACCTAAGATAATCATTGCCCTGAAAATGCCATTTGTATGGGGATTGCCCTGAAAAGGGCATTTAGCTCTTTTGCATTGCCATGAAAAGGGCATTTAACTCTTTTAAGAATTGCCCATCCCTAAACTAAAAAAATAACACCCAAAAAAAAAACCTTAAAAAAACCTATCACTAACCCCCGAAGATCCAATTACAGTTTTTGAAGTTCCGCTTGAACGATCTTTATACAGGCAGCGAAGTCCTTATCCAGGCGGCGAGAAGTCTTCATCCAGACGGCCTCTTCTATCTTCATCCAGGCAGCAAAGTCCTCATCCAGGCGGCGAGAAGTCTTCTATCTTCATCCAGGCGGCATCTTCTATCTTCATCCTGGTGAAGACATCCGGCGTGGAGCATCCTCTTCATACAGTTGCCACCGTATACTGAATCTTCAATGCAAGGGAGCCGTTTCAAAATTTTGGAAATTCAAATCAGCCAATAGGATTTCAGTAGCTCTCATCCTATTGGCTGATTTCAATTTTCAAAGTCAAATCAGCCAATAGGAATGCAAGGGACGCCACCTTGCATTGAAGATTCAGTGTATGGCGGCGACCATATGAAGAGGATGCTCCGTGCCAGATGTCTTCAGGATGGACCCGCTCCTTGCCGCCGGGATGAAGATAGAAGATGCCGCCTGGATGAAGATAGAAGAGGCTGTCTGGATGAAGACTTCTTGCTGCCTGGATGAGGACCTCGCTGCCTGGATAAAGATAGAAGAGGCCGCCTGGATGAAGACTTCTCGCCGCCAGGATGAGGACTTCACCGCCTGGATGAAGATCATTCAAGCGGGGCTTCAAAAACTGTAAGAGGATCTTCAAGGGTTAGTGATAGTTTTTTTTTAAGGCTTTTTGGGTGTGTTTTTTTTTTTTTAGTTTAGGGTTTGGGCTTTCTGTAAACAAGCTAAATGCCCTTTTAAGGGCAATGCAAAAGAGCCATATGCCCTTTTAAGGACAATGCCCATACAAATGCCCTTTTCAGGGCAATGGGTAGCTTCGGTTTTTGTTCCATTTTGATTTTTTATTTTGGGGGTTTGGTTGGGTGGTGGGTTTTACTGTTGGGGGAATCTTTGTATTTTTTTTTACAGGTAAATGAGCTGTTTAACTTAGGGCAACGCCCTACAAAAGGCCCTTTTAAGGACTATTGTTAGTTTATTGTAGGCTAGGGTTTTTTATTTTGGGGGGGGGGCTTTTTATTTTTATAGGGCTATTAGATTAAGTGTAATTCTTTTTTATTTTTGATAATTTCGTTTGTTATTTTTAATAATTTAGTGTTTGTTATTTTTTGTAATTTAATCTTTTTTATTTGTTGTAATTAGTTTGTAATTTTTATAGTAGTGTTAGGATTTTTTTTTTTTTTTTTAAACAATTTTTTATTGAAGTTTCAAGGGAGAATAAAATACAAAGTACGCCCATTAATAGTATTTACATCAGAACAAGACATACATTGCTGTTACATGAAGATTATCCATCAACTAGAACCAAGGTTGCGGTTCCATTCATCAAATCTGTGTTCTAATATTGGTAGTTGCAAAAACAATAAAAAATAACAGTAATAAAAGATCAACTGTGAAAGACGAGATCATAAGTCATGTCTTAATAAGGTGTAAGAGAAGGGTTTGGGCTAACGAAAATGGAACTTCATTTTATATTTATATTAAATGGGAAATAATCCCCACATCTGTAGGAGGGATACACTATAACTTTCTTTGCAAATGATAACATGATGTGGGGAGTTGGCTTTTGAGACGGCCACTCTTGTGCCGCAGTAAATGGGGAGGGGAAGGCATTTCAGCGGGCAAGAGCCGCATGAGTTATAGGGGAAAATGGGAGGAGGGGGGCGGAGTCAACTATATCAGGGCTGAAGGGTGACTAGGGGAGAGAGAAGAGGGTAAATAGCATAATTAGAGGGGTAGATATTCCCAATGGCAGGTATCTGTGGCCAGGTAGAGAGACTATTTATTGTTTAACTAGGAGCCACATAGAGAATTACTTAGGCTAAAAGCTCCATCAGGGCAATAACGGATGTAGGGTAATAAGGTGAGCATATTGCTTGATATGGATAATTAAGGAAAATATGCAGTCATAACAATGATAATAAAACAGTAAAACAAAACTTGACTGTCTCCAGACAGATGAAAGATATATAGACCTGACATCATGAACGGCTATAATCCTGTGTGCATAAATTCAGTCCTCTCGGGACTGGCTCCTTAATGAAGGCTGGTTATGAGTAATTAGGACGCCCGGGAATATCTTGATATACGATTTTAAGATAGAAATAGTACTTTAGGGCATGCCTGGGTTGCTGCAGGTGACAATGTCAGATAAAAATACATTGGTTTAGCTAATGCTATGTGAGCAGTTGCACCCTAAACTATATAACATATTAATCCCCAGACCGCAAGAAAAAGCAATAGTAAGATAATAGGCAATATATTCCCTTAAAGTTGGGGCAAATGATAATTTAGAGCTCTGAGATGTAAACTGCAGTATGTCATCAGTGTACCACTAATGAAATCGTTCAGCCAGCCGAATATAACCATGTGTAGGAATGAATGTTAATGATTCTGACTAAACTCCTTAACTGAGATGAAGGAAGCTGCAAAATAAAGGGGGGCATATTCAGGTAACAAGTGACCTTAGATTAAAGCTATGTAAAATAAATATAACATGAGAGAATTTATTAGGTGCATAGGGCAACTCAAAGTAGTGGGTAAACATTTTCAAAGCTCTTAGGTATGTATAAGTTAGGTCTCTCAAATTACAGAGGATAAAGTTATGAGTGCTAACCTAAAGGACCCCCTAGTGAACAAAATTAAGAAGAATGTTTACAGCAGGCTTTAAAAGCATGCAGAAGGCTATGAGGTCAGGAGGGGATTAGCCTATACCAGACCGTTTGCTCTTAGGGTGCCTTATTTGATTGACCAGCCTGTTCCGTCCTAAGTCAGTAATTGTTTCAGCCAAGTGCATACCTAGAAAATAACAATAGCATAGGAGATAGGACGATACTAGCTCCCCTTATCTTATATAGTAATGGTAAAAATAACATCTGGCATAAACACAATTAGAAACTGAATAAGGTATTGCATAACAGATATACTGTAATTAGGGTCCCACCTATCTTTCAGATGTATATATATATATATATATATAATATAACATTATCTCTAGTCCATACACATAGATACAGTCATTGGCAGAGCACTGTTCAGTGGTAGCATAACTAGGAGTGGGTTAGGGAGGAGAGGTTAGGTACATGACTTGACTAACATTTTAAGATTACTTAAAGGTTATTGTTTCAGCAAAGCCCTAAAGATCAGCCTATGCATAGTCCCTTATTAATAACTCTGTATAGAAGACATATAAGACTAGTGCAGAAATTACTGTAATTTTACCAAATGCATTAAAGTACGCCCAATGCTCAAGTGTCCAAACTTATGTGAGCAGGAATGTATATAAAGGGGAGCTATCAAAAAGCCAAAGTGTCAGGATATTGGAAGATTGTTTGTTTATAAAGTAAATATTGCCTGACCCTAGTTTCAGGTCTGTGCTATGGCTGCAACCATGGTTTATCGAATAGACTCGAAGAAACGTGTTGAGAGCTACATAGTCTATGTAAGAGAAAGCTATGTAATCAATATTTAGTGTATATTCAGGGGTGTAGAATGATAGAAGTATTTATGCCACCAGCATTGCATAGGGGGGAATCTACTGACATGTAGAGGCTTAAAGTCTAAGGCGTTAAAGTGTACCTACATATAGTGCTAGGAAGTATAGAGCTCCTACCTGGAAGCTGTATATAGGCTGAAAGCTCGTTATACAGTAATAACCAATCAACTCCCCATTCTTGAGGTAAGTTAGTCATGGATATATAAATAAAAAGAAAAAAAAACCATATATGGTAATAACTAAGTAAAGACAGTATTCAACATAACGGAGTATCATTGCCAACATCAGACAGTATAGTCTTCATCAAATACTTGGTTCCGGTGATTCCTGTCTAGTAAGAACGTGATTAAATAGACAGTACTTATGTAAAGTATCAGTAAAGGGTTAATTCTGTAGATTCTAGCCCACCCGAACTCTCCAGCAGGCGTATAAATCAACATCCCCTCTAATGTACATATGATCCAGGGAAGCGGTACATGGAAAAGGTACTGAGAAGGCTAGTAGGTTGAAGTCCAGGTCTCCCCCCTTGACAAGCGACAGCACTGAATGCCGCCATACCTCCGACACTGTGAGAGAGTACCTGGGGGCATTCTGCAGAGATGTCCCTACACGGAGCTTAATGTTGCTATCCCATCCCTGAACCAGTGCTTGTGGGTTGGTAGCTGACATGACAGGGGTAGTGGCCCAAGCAGTGAAAATGAGGGTGCCATCATGAATAATCTTCCTAGTGCATCTGAGAAGTGGGTAAGTATTTGTACTCTCAGTCACTTGTAGCCATATTGGCAGGAGAGCCTTTGGAAGTTTAGAGCTTCCAGTCATCACCGGATCGCCGTAAAGATCTCCTTGCCGCATTGGGTGGCCGGCCGCATCCACCCACGCTAGCAGTGGTGTCTCTCCAGCCATGTCACTAAGCCTGATACCAGCAACTGTGGCCTGAACATTAGCAGTCTCATGACTCTGATAGGAAGGATTATTTTCCTGCGGCTGTGTAAGCGAGCCCTCTCGGGCTGGTGTACTTCTCTGGAGAGACTCAGCTTCATTCAGGATAGGGTATGAATACCTATGCTGCATATCATTATTTGACCCGTCTGCCATTTTATGGTCTGCGTCCTCTTTTTTTCGTAGGTCGGTCTTTTATTATGGATATAAGAGAGGCAAAGGAGTCATCCATCTGTTCAGCTAGGGCCACCAAAAGGGTCTGAATTCTTATGTGATGGATCTCATCCATGTTTAAGCGAGTCCGCCGTCAGAAGGAGCAGTTAGGTTGACCTGCAGTTTGCTCTCTCTGTGAGTTTTGTTTTGTCCCAGTTGTGAGGAGCTAAGTGGGGAGTTCAAAGGCCCCGGTCGTGGAAGCAGCCCTCAGTACTTTAATTTTCTCAGATCCTTTAGTTTGCAGGTATAGAGTGATCTTATCAGTTAGAGAAATATGGACGCTGCTTCCCGCCGTCAAGGCCTCTTCATGAAGGAGTGCTGTGTCGCCGTTTCTGCTCCGAGCATACACCCAAAAATGTTGTCTTCATGGATGTGTGCTCCGGCATGTAGAGTTGTAAGGCAATATTATAGATTTTTTTTTTACTTGAAAATACCAATATAATCAAGCAAATTATAATTATAAGTAGGAGCGTCAAAGAAACATGTCTGATCACCTCAGCGGTTAGCTCCGCCCCCCCATGTTAGGATTTTTTTTATGTGTAATATAGTTTATTTAATTGGTAGTTAGTTTAATATTAGTTAAATAGTTATATTAGTTTAATTGTTAGTTTAAACTTAGTTTTTTTAATTTGACAGGTAAGTTTTAATGTAATTTAAGATAGGGAAATTGTAATTTTAATATAAAGTTAGGGGGGCGTTAGGTTTAGGGTCTACTAGTTTAAATTAGTTTATTGCGATGTGGGGGGCTTTTGGTTCAGGGGTTAATAGGTTTGTTTAGTATATTTCGTTGTGGGAGCTTTCGATTTAGGGGTTAATAGGTGTATTATAGTGGCGGCGGAATTAGGGGTTAATAACTTTAGTATAGTGGGGGCGATGTGGGCAGACGACAGATTAGGGGTTAATAATATTTTAATAGTGTTTGCGATGTGGGAGGGTGGCAGTTTAGGGGTTAATAACTTTAGTTTAGTGGCGGCGATGTCAGGGAGTTGCGGAATAGGGGTTAATAAATGTTATTAGTGGCGACATTGTCGGGAGCGGCAGATTAATGGTTAATAGGTTTAATTTAGTGTTTGCAATGCGGGAGGGCCTCAGTTTAGGGGTTAATAAGTAGTTTATGGGTGTTTAGTGTACTTTGTGACAGTTTATTTATGAGTTTTGTGTAACAGTTTTGTTGCGTAAAACTCATAACTACTGCTCTCAGATTGCCAAACGGATCTTGTCGGTATAGGCTGGAACCCAATCATTTTAGCCTCACCGCAAAACTTGTAATGGCAGCGCTATAGAAGTCCCATTAAAAAATGTAATTTTTACGTGTGCGGGACTGACGTTGCTATAGCTATACCGACAAGACTTGTAATGGCTGCGGTGCTGTTTTAACGCTGAAATTACCATTTTTTCAGCGTTAAAACACGAACGCAAAACTTGTAATCTAGGTGTATATTAGGTAAATTCAATCAAATTTGTAAAAATGTTTATGTTCAATTTGATTTGGCCATTTAAACACAACATGCAATGCTATATGATACTGGTTTCTCACAGGAAACTGAGAGACAGTGGAATGTTAAGACAACAGGAAGCAAAACAGCCGTAGGCGCCACCAAATATCCTCCTTTACAGTGTGCATAGACACCACTCCTTCCTGCACCACGGCCATGGCAGTACTACCACGGCAACTCTCCTCTTTTACCTTACACCCACGCCCCTATTGCCCCAATGATTGAAAGTGCATCAAGGCGGCGAGTTATTCAAAAGAGATCCACCACAATGTTGAGTAAGCCAGCAAAATATTCCAAGCAGCCGACATGAGTGTTTAAAGGCAGCATCACTGAGAGGCATTTTACTATACATCACAATGGGTGCCAATGCTGGTGAAATATTCCAAGCATCGTCACCAACTACATTGACAATGTAAAATAAAGGATCCCTTTTAAATATATCACCTAACAATATAAACATACCTATTATTCCCCTAAACCTACATAACCCCCCACCACAAACTACCCTACACTACTTAACCCTCTAACTGCCAATACCCCATCTCAAAACTACCCCTACACTACTTAACCCCCTAGCCACCAATACCCCAATGCAAACTTTCCCTACACTACTTAAACCCCTAACTGCCAATACCCCACTGCCAATACCCCACCGCAAACTATTCCTACACTACTTAATCCCCTTACTGTCAATACCCCACATCTTTTTCTACTGGCTGATTGGACTAAGAATTAAAAAATAAGACAATAGAAATGCTGTTGTCACTTTTGAGGTAAAGCGGTAGTATTTTGGGGTGGGTTTTTTAGTTTTTATAATGATTTTTTTTTTTAACAAAAAGAGCTTAATCACTGACGCCCTTTTCAGAGCATCTTTTTTAGTATAGGGTTTTTTGTATGTGCAAAATAGCTTAATCTCTGATGCTTTTTTCAGGGCATCTAGTTTTAGATTGAGGTTTGGTTGTTGTTTTTTAGCAAAAGAGCTATATCACTGATGCCTCTTTTTTAGGATATGTTTTTATTTGTGGGCTTTACTTTGGTTTTAGTATAGGGATTTGTTTTATGCAAAAGAAGTAATAACTAGGGCACTGCCCGACAAATGCCATTTTCAGGACAATTTGTAGTGTTAGTATAGGTTTTTTTTAGAGGTGGGCTTTTTTTTAAGGTGACTTTAGTGTTTAAGTCTTACTGGGTTATTTTTTTGGAATGCTCTTTTTATATTTTGTAATGGTAGTGCTTTTTTTGTTACTTAGGAGTGTTAGGTTAGGGGTCTTGGGGGGGATTTAGCTGTTAGGAGGTATTTTGTGATGGGGGGGTTGTGACGTGTAGGGTTTATTGCGGTGGGGGTAATGGTGGTGTTGGGTGTTAATAGGTCAGGGGTAATAAATATGGGGGTTATGGCAGATAAGGGGTTAATAGTGCATGACTGCATTTGTTTTACTTTGCAATGTTAAACATTATGCAGTTATGTAAAAATTCAAAGTTGTGGTTACTGACTTTTATAATAAATTTATATGACTAATATAAATATATATTTTTTTAAAACACGCAAACAAACAGCTGTTTAAAATCAAAACAATAATTGCAATAATCTGCATTGTACAATAAGATACATATGAATAATACATTGCATATACATGTATTGACATAGCTCCTGTAGTTTTAATATGGTTTGCTTTTTGTTTTGTCTTTATCAGCAAGGTATGACCTTATCAAATAACCTTTGTAACCTCTAGTCCCAATTTTATCCCTGTCTGTTTTTTGCTGTCCGTAATTAAGTAATTTTTGAATACAGTATCCGTATACAGTATTAGAAAAGCAATTGAAACAAATAAACAATGTTGAATTGTATACAAAAGTCCAGCACTGCATTCGTGTACAAATTTTTTTTGCCCAGGACCTTTAGGAGGCTGCTGGCAGTTACACATGCAATGATCTTGCATGTTGCCTGAATAAGAAAGAGGGTGGTGACTGCTCATGGTGAAGGGGCGTGTGCAAGAGCAGTGGAAAGCCGAGCACGCGCATGTGGTGTAGTCAAGCCCAGATTCAAGATCTGGCATCAGTTCTAAGAAGTGTATGAGCACTGTGCAGAGGACAGTCACAGTAAAAGATTAAAGGCTAGATTATGAGTCTTGCGTTATGAGTAAAAAGCAGCGTTAAGCCTCATAACGCTGCTTTTTCACTACCGCTGGTATTACAAGTTATTTAGGGGCACCGAACACTTTTTTGGTCTTACCGCAAATCAACTTACGCAAATTGCGTAAAGTCTATTTTCAATGGGTCTTCCATAGTGCCGGTATTACGAGCTTGTCCTGGGAGGCGAAAAAGTGAGCGGTACACCCTATCCCGTCAAGATTCGTACCGCATTTTAAAGTCAGTAGTTATGAGTTTTACACTACAAAGCCGTAGCATAAAACTCATAATTAAAGTGCTAAAAAGTACACTAACACCCATAAACTACCTATTAACCCCTAAACCTAGGCCCTCCCGCATCGCAAACACTAAAAGAAAATTATTAAACCCTAATCTGCCGCCCCCAACGTCGCCGCCACTATACTAAATTTATTAACCCCTAAATATAAGTCTAACCCTAACACCCCTTAAGTTAAATATAATTAAAATAACTCTAAATAAAACTTACTATTAATAACTAAATAATTCCTATTTAAAAATGAAAACTTACCTGTAAAATAAACCCTAAGCTAGCTACAATATAACTAATAGTTAGATTGTATCTAGCTTAGGGTTTATTTTTATTTTACAGTCAAGTTTGTATTTATTTTAACTTGGTAGAATAGTTACTAAATAGTTATTAACTATTTACTAACTACCTAGCTAAAATAAATACAAATTTACCTGTAAAATACCTGTAAAATACCTGTAAAATAAAACCTAACCTAAGTTACACTAACATATATATATATTTTTTGTATTATTTATTCGTATTTTCATATAAATATAGATCTATCCTAGCTGTAAGCGCCAATACTTCCACTTTTCTGTAGCCACACACCCAAGGGATTTCTTGAGAGGGTCCCTACTTGTATTTGGCTTTAGGTTATAACTAGCGCTGATTCTTCCCCTACTCCTAAGTTACACTAACACCTAACACTACACTACAATTAAATAAATTACCTAAATTAAATACAATTAAATACATTAAATACAATTAGCTAAATTACAAAAAACAAACAAACAAACACTAAATTACAGAAAATAAAAAACAAATTACAAGATATTTAAACTAATTACACCTAATCTAATAGCCCTATCAAAATAAAAAAATCCCCCCCCCCCCAAAAAAAAAACAAAGAACCTAAACTAAACTACCAATAGCCCTTAAAAGGGCCTTTTGCGGGGCATTGCCCCAAAGAAATCAGCTCTTTTACCTAAAAAAAAAATACAAACAACCCCCAAACAGTAAAACCCATCACCCACACAACTAACCCCCAAATAAAACCCTAACTAAAAAAAACCTAATCTCCCTATTGCCCTGAAAAGCGCATTTGGATGGGCATTGCCCTTAAAAGGGCATTTAGCTCTATTGCAGCCCAAACCCCTAATCTAAAAATAAAACCCACCCAATACACCCTTAAAATATCCTAACACTAACCCCCGAAGATCCACTTACAGTTTTGAAGAGCCGACATCCATCCTCAACGAAGCCGGGAGAAGTCTTCATCCAAGCGGCAAGATGTCCTCAACTCTTTTACCTGAAAAAAAAAATACAAACAACCCCCAAACAGTAAAACCCACCACCCACACAACTAACCCCCCAAATAAAACCCTAACACAAAAACCTAATCTCCCTATTGCCCTGAAAAGCGCATTTGGATGGGCATTGCCCTTAAAAGGGCATTTAGCTCTATTGCAGCCCAAACCCCTAATCTAAAAATAAAACCCACCCAATACACCCTTAAAATATCCTAACACTAACCCCCGAAGATCCACTTACAGTTTTGAAGAGCCGACATCCATCCTCAACGAAGCCGGGAGAAGTCTTCATCCAAGCGGCAAGATGTCCTCAACTCTTTTACCTGAAAAAAAAAATACAAACAACCCCCAAACAGTAAAACCCACCACCCACACAACTAACCCCCCAAATAAAACCCTAACACAAAAACCTAATCTCCCTATTGCCCTGAAAAGCGCATTTGGATGGGCATTGCCCTTAAAAGGGCATTTAGCTCTATTGCAGCCCAGACCCCTAATCTAAAAATAAAACCCACCCAATACACCCTTAAAATATCCTAACACTAACCCCCGAAGATCCACTTACAGTTTTGAAGAGCCGACATCCATCCTCAACAAAGACGAGCAGAAGTCTTCACACAGACGGCATCTTCTATCTTCATCCTTCCGACGCGGAGCGGCTCCATCTTCAAGACATCCGGCGTGGAGTATCCTCTTCAATTGATGGCTTCTTCTGGATTGAAGGTTCCTTTAAGTGACGTCATCCAAGATGATGTCCCTTAGATTCCGATTGGCTGATAGAATTCTATCAGCCAATTGGAATTAAGGTTGAAAAAATACTATTGGCTGATGCAATCAGCCAATAGGATTGAGCTTGCATTCTATTGGCTGATTGGAACATTTTGGATGACGTCACTTAAAGGAACCTTCATTCCAGAAGAAGCCGTCGATTGAAGAGGATGCTCCGCGCCGGATGTCTTGAAGATGGAGCCGCTCCGCGTCGGAAGTATGAAGATAGAAGATGCCGTCTGGGTGAAGACTTCTGGCCGTCTGGAGGACCACTTCTGCCGGCTTCGTTGAGGACATCTTGCCGCTTGGATGAAGACGGTTAAACTCTCTGGAATAATGCTTTATTAGTCATTGTGTGCTTGCTGCCTGTCATAAATCATTTCAGCAGACCTGTGCTATCTGTTACGATATCTCTGTTAAGCTGCATCTATCTCTCCCTCCCTATTCACTCCGGAAGAGCTGAAAACGTGAGATCAAATTTTTGTGTGAGGGCATCCTTGTGTGTGTGTGTGTAATAAATTTAATTGCCTGTATAAATTCATACTGCCAGTCTGCCACTACAACCCCCCCCCCAAAAAAAAAGACTTTTCTCAAAAGAAAGGTGTCAGTTGAGAAAAATGCTGCTATAATAGTGTGCATGTGTCTGTGTAAATATATAGAGTTGTGTGTATATATATATATATATATATATATATATATATATATTTCTTTATTTTTTGGGGAGTTATGGTTGCAAACAACACAGACTTGTCTAGTATACTATGTTTGTAAGTTACCTTTCTCTGTCTTCCTACCCTATGCACATGCTACAGCTTCTCTAGTACTGTTCACTAAGTCTTAGAAGACCTGGCTATATTTTACTGACCAAGCTGTGCTATATACAGCATCTTTAGGGCCGCCATCAGGGGGTGACAGGGATGACTCCTGTCAGGTGCCCAATGGGCCTGGGGGCCCCATGAGGCAAGAACAACTATTATTTAAAAAAAAAAATTTTTAAAAAAAATTTTTTGTCAGCCACCAGAGGGTACTACAGCAGAGTGCTATTGAGCATGGGACATGTTATTACAAGGAGCAAAGCATTGGCATTTGAGAGGATTTCTGAGTGTGCACTAAACCACTATGCACAGTGTGAGACAGACTTGGCACTTAAGTTTGTACAGTGTGTGTAACTTTCATTTGCAGAGGAGGTAGGACTTACTTAGTAAATATTTTTTTATTTCTTTGTGCAATTTTGGATTGTAACTTCAGTGTGGTAGTTTTATGGTGGGGCCAGGGGTCCATAAAAACAATTTTTTTTAGCAATATGCAGCAGTGTATTTATGATTATTTGACAATGCTGTAGAAATTCTATATTTAAAGCTATGCAGAAATGTTTTCTCCTCAATACACAAATGGTAGGTGCCCTTTTGGCAGATATTAGTTTTTTTAATTAATATATTTATTTTTATTACATCCCAGTTTACTGCCCCTTTATGCAAGGACTTTCCAGATGCAGATGCAAGGAGGCATTTTATCTATATTTTTACATCTGCATAAAATGTTATACTCTCAGACTAAGATTGCTCAGTGTTTGTAATGAGACAGGTTAACTTAACACTGTTCAGTTTACACTACAGCTGACTTAATTTTGAAATAAATACAAACAAGCCTAAATTCTGCATTTAACCAGATCTAATGGTATGAGACTAAGTACCACAGCTTATGGTTCCACCAAGACCATATAGAGTACAGCATTTTCAAAATCCATAAGTACAGCTGACAGATGGGAACATTTGTACACCATATTTGAAGTGGTTCTCTTGGTTGGGGAAAAAAAACCATATGTCAACCTTTCAAAAGTACTTTTCTTCTAGCCATCTACCCAGAACATTAATGTACAATTTTAAATTCACAGAATTATTTTTGTTTGCACATTTACAAATAGGATTCTTTAAAAAGTGATCTCTTAATTTCTGTAATTTTTTTTATCATGCCTTGCACACACTGTTGATTTAGGGGATACAATGTGCAGACATTTTACCTCCTGTGAGTGTTTCTGTGGGTGTCTGTGTTTATGTCTTTGTGCTTTTGTTTGTGTCTCTATGAGTGTGTATGTATTTTTTTCTGTGGGTCTCTCTTTTATGGTGGGTGTGTATGTCTTTGTGCATTTTCTTTCGATGTCTGTGAGGGTGTGTCCATATGTCTTTGTGCTTTTTCTATGGGTGTCTCTGTGAGGGTGTGTGTATGTATGTCTTTGTGTATTTTCTCTGGATGCGTCTGTGAGGGTGGGTGTGTATGACTTTGCGTGTTTTCTGTGGATGTCTCTGTGAGGGTGTGTGCGTATGTCTGTGTGTTTTCTGTGGGTGTCTCTGTGAGGGTGTGTGTATGTCTGTGCATTTTCTGTTGGTGTCTCGTTTATGGTGGGTGTGTATGTCTTTGTGCATTTTCTGTGGATGTGTAACATTCTTGTTTATAATGTTCCTAATTCTGGATATACCTTTAATTTAACAATCACGCCCCTTTCTTCACACCCCTTTTTCATCACCTTTATAAGGCTCCTTGTCAATTACTTCTTTTCTTGGTAATCTTCCATGGCTATTGCTGAATGTATTACTGGCTCCTGAGATTCTAATTATCAACTAGAGACTTTGAAGAAATATCATTACTAAAGTTAAGTTCTGTTATTTGGGACCGCTATTACTGCTGCCTGCAGTTCTTCCCAGCTGACGTCTCCTGTGTGTCCTCCATAACACACTCACTTACAAGGGTTAGGCTACAATCCATAGCGGTTCACCGTTGAGAGCTCCAATACCATCTCTGGGCCGTGACGTCACAACCGCCCTCCCGATCTAAGACACAGCGTTTATACTTTCCTGCTTCTTCGGTAAGCTGACAAGTACTGTTATCTGCAGTTTGGATGTTTATATTGCGCAATTTAACTTTGTATCTTCACAATTGATATCAAAATCCCCTTCTCACATATTGACAAGAAATAAGTTTTATCCTTGTGTTTTGTATGATTATTAAAGGAGATAAAAACGCTCATAAGTTGATACATCCTGTTACAACTATAACAAGCTATGTATCAGCTTACTACTACAGTTATATTTTATACAGAGATCCTCTAAAATCCATATTAAATGAACAACACTCTACAGCTTAAACTTTTATGTGTTCATATATGGAAAATTTCTAATTACAGAGACTTAAAGTGATATTATTGTAAAATGTACATTTAAAGAAAAATATCTAAAGTTGTTGTTACAAATAATTCAGCAGTTGGGATTCTAAAAAATATATATTTTGAATAGATCATCAAGGATTATCCAGCTGTCACAGGATGTCTGTGAGGGTGTGTGCTTAGGTCTTTGTGCTTTTTCTATGGGTATCTCTGTGAAGGTGTGTGTATGTATTTCTTTGTGTATTTTCTCTGGATGCCTCTGTGAGGGTGGGTGTGTATGTCTTTGTGTGTTTTCTATGGATGTCTCTGTGAGGGTGGTGTGAGTATGTCTGTGTGTTTTCTGTGGGTGTCTCTGTGAGGGTGTGTCTATGTCTGTGCATTTTCTGTGGGTGTCTCTTTGAGAGTGTGTGTATGTCTTTGTGTGTTTACTGTGGGTGTCTCAGTGAGGGTGTGTGTGTATGTATGTCTTTGTGTGTTTTATGTGGTTGTCTCTATGTATGTGTATGTCTTTGTGTGTTTTATGTGGATATCTCTGTGCGTGTGTATGTCTGTGTGTTTTCTGTGGCTGTCTCTGTCTGTGTTTCCTTAGGTGTATGTGCAAGTCTGTGCTTGATTTTGTGTGTGTGTGTCCATTGTCTGTTCCTTTTTAGGACATTTTGACCTTACTACTGATTATTCACATCTTTCTACAGACTTTGAGACTAATGAGACCTTTCCAAAAGTCACCAATCCACCATTTAACCTTTAAATTATTGTTTAGGCAGTTCAGGGCCCTTCCTTTCAGCCACTGAATGCTGTAGGCATCATTTAGTTGGCATCTTCCTTGAGAAAAAGATAATCAGAACTCCACATTTTTTTTTGCAAATCTTTTTTGACAAAACTTAAGTCTACCTCATTACTTGTCAGGTCAATGTAAACAAGTGCTGAGTGTCTGTTTGGGTGTCTGTGTCTGAGTGTGTTTGTGTGTTTTTTGCTTGTCTACTAGAGTTTCTATATGTGAATCCTTATGTGTGAGTGTGTGTTTCAGTGTATGAGTGTGTCTGTGTGTTTCTGTGTTTGTGTGTTTGACTACACTTAAGAATAAAGTGCATATACGTGTTATTCACTTGGTCCTTAATTGCACATGTCAAAGGGGGGGGGCTGATCAATGATTAAGCCAGGGACCCCAACATTTCTAGTGGCGGCCCTGAGCAGCTAAGCCACTGAAGAGGTACTTTTTGAAACTAGACTATTATCTTTCATTACAAAATAACACCTTATATGGTAATTTTTCCATTAAAAATAGTCGGCTAGATTTAGAGTTCTGCGGCCAAAGGGGTGCGTTAGCTACGCGTGTATTTTTTCCCCCGCACCTTTTAAATACCGCTGGTATTTAGAGTTCTCTGAAGGGCTGCGTTAGACTCCAAAAAGGGAGCGTATAGTATAATTTACCGCCACTTCAACTCTAAATACCAGCGGTGCTTACAGATGCGGCCAGCTTCAAAAACGTGCTCGTGCACGATTCCCCCATAGGAAACAATGGGGCAGTTTGAGCTGAAAAAAAACACCTGCAAAAAAGCAGCGTTCAGCTGCTAACGCAGCCCCATTGTTTCCTATGGGGAAACACTTCCTAAGTCTGCACCTAACACCCTAACATGTACCCCGAGTCTAAACACCCCTAACCTTACACTTATTAACCCCTAATCTGCCGACCCCGCTATTGCTGACCCCTGCATATCATTTTTAACCCCTAATCTGCTGCTCCGTACACCGCCGCAACCTACGTTATCCCTATGTACACCTAATCTGCTGCCCCTAACACCGCCGACCCCTATATTATATTTATTAACCCCTAATCTGCCGCCCCCAACGTCACCGCCACCTACCTACAATTATTAACCCCTAATCTGCCGACTGGACCTCACCGCTACTCTAATAAATGTATTAGCCCCTAAAGCTAAGTCTAACCCTAACACCCCCCTAAATTAAATATAATTTAAATCTAACAAAATAAAATAAATCTTATTAAATAAATTATTCCTATTTAAAGCTAAATACTTACCTGTAAAATAAACCCTAATATAGCTACAATATAAATAATAATTAAATAGTAGCTATTTTAGGATTAATATTTATTTTTTTATAGGATTCTATCAGCCAATCGGAATTAAGGTAGGAAAAATCGGATTGGCTGATCCAATCAGCCAATCAGATTAAGTTCGCATTCTATTGGCTGTTCCGATCGGCAGATCCGGTCGGCAGATTAGGGGTTAATACTTGAAGTTAGGTGTCAGCAATGTTAGGGAGGGCAGATTAGGGGTTAATACTATTTATTATAGGGTTTTTGAGGCGGGAGTGAGGCAGATTAGGGGTTAATAACTTTATTATAGTAGCGGTGAGGTCCGGTCGGCAGATTAGGGGTTAATAATTGAAGGTAGGTAGCGGCGACGTTGGGGGGGGCAGATTAGGGGTTAATAAATATTATGTAGGGGTCGGCAATGTTAGGGCAGCAGATTAGGGGTACATAGGGATAATGTAGGTTGCGGCGGTGTGCGGTCGGCAGATTAGGGGTTAAAAAAATTTAATAGAGTGGCGGCGATGTGGGGGGACCTCGGTTTAGGGGTACATAGGTAGTTTATGGGTGTTAGTGTACTTTAGAGCACAGTAGTTAAGAGCTTTATGAACCGGCGTTAGCCCAGAAAGCTCTTAACTCCTGGCTTTTCTCTGCGACTGGAGTCTTGTCGTTAGATTTCTAACGCTCACTTCAGCCAAGACTCTAAATACCGGCGTTAGAAATATCCCATTGAAAAGATAGGCGTAGGGGGATCTGTGGTATGGAAAAGTCGCGGCTGGAAAGTGAGCGTTAGACCCTTTCATGACTGACTCTAAATACCAGCGGGTGGTAAAAAACAGCGTTAGGACCCCCAACGCTGGTTTGGACGGCTAACGCAGAACTCTAAATCTAGGCGAGTGTTTGTTGTGTGACTTTTTTTTAAGAACAGTTTTTTTACTATTTCTTTTTGAGAAAATTACAAAGTAGTTATCTGAAGGGTGTTGTAATTTTAAATTTGCTTTTGTCAGTAAGTACAATATTTCTGCTGCAAAAAAGAGGGGGGTAGGCTGAGGGGGGCTGCTCTGCCTTAAAATAGTGTCAGAGAAATCCCAATCCCAGAGATGTTTTTGAGTTTATATTAAAAAAAATCCAGTCAGATAGATAAGAAAGAAATTAATTTCCCAGAAAAACAGTTTAATATGTAATGTATTTTTTTTTCCCTCAGGGGAATTAATTACTTTCTTAGGAAATAGGACTGGATAGGGGGCTGTGTTTGACATGAGGGAGTCAGGAGGGGGCTGTGTGTGAGGGAGATGGGGTCTGAGAGTGAAGTGGGGGCTGCATGTGAGGGATATGGGGTCTGAGAGTGAGGAGGGGGGTGTTTGTGAGGGAGAGGGGGCTGGCTGAGAGAGCCTGTCCCAGCCTAGCCTCATCAACAGTGCTAACTGGGAGCTTCTAAGTAAGTTTTTAAAAGGCGTTATACTGAATGTTTATATTAGTATCTGTGCATATTCTTGTTTATAGTAGTGTCTATTACAAGCAGTTATATGAAGATTGGTGTATACTGTTACTTTAAATAGTTTTTTAAAAATGGTGGGGGCGGGAGAGGGAACTTACCCTTTGAGTATGAAGTAATATGAGCTCTTTCACTCTCCCAAATGCAATTTTAAGGCTCCAGAATCACGGTATCCAGTTAATTTAACTCTCAGTGGATACAAGTGTTTCAGTAGTTGCTGAAGCCATGCAAGGTAGATCACAGACATGATGTAGAGATAGGTGTTGAGTGGGAGTTTGCTGGGTGTTCCAGGGGAGTAACCTGCAGTAGTGCAACATATTCCAGGCACTGTCCTGCAGGTTAGGTACAGGATTTCAGCCATATTTGTCTCGCCACATTTTCAATGGCGAGATTTTCCAGTGTGAGTAGTGTAGGTTCAGTAGATGTAAGGTTAGATATATTTTATTTGAAGTGTTCCTACACAGAAACCTCTTTTTGTTTCAGTGAGCGCACTGGGGGAAATTTATCAAGCCGTCAACCACAAATACGCTGGAATTCCGCAGCGTAATTGTTGCAAGCTTGATCCAACCTAGTTATCAAAGCCTACAGACAGGCAAAAGTTGAAATTTGTGACGTAACATACGTTCCGCCAGTCTCAATCCGACGCAGATCGATGCTTACGTCATTACAGATGTTTCGAATACACATTCGGCTCTATCTGATACTTTTTCCCATTTATCAAATTTCTAACAGGTACGCTTGTGGCTACTCTGGCCCAGCTTATCTGATTTTCAATCCGCCACCCCGGAGGCCCAGGATGCCATAGGAATCAATGGGAGTCTGAAAGCAGTGAAAGCTTATGTTCGATGCTGCCAGATATCCCATTGATTTATATGGTTGAAAACAAGTAACGTTTACACCTAATATCCTAACATATACCCTGAGTCTAAACACCCCTAATCTGCCGCCCCCGACATCGCCGCCACCTACATGATGTTATTAACCCCTATTCCGCCGCTCCCGTAACCCGGCCGCAACCTAAATAAACTTATGAACCCCTATCCCGCCGCTCCCCGACCACACCGCCACTAAATAACGTTTTAACCCCTAAACCTCTGACCTCCCACATCACTACTACTAACTAAACCTATTAACCCCTAAACCGCCAGCCCCCCACATCACCATAAACTAAATAAAGCTATTAACCCCTAAACCTAACAACCCGCTAACTTTAAATTAAAATTACAACATCCCTATCTTCAAATAAATTTAAACTTACTTGTAGAATTAAAATAAACTATTTTTAAACTATTAATTAACCTACCCTAACTATTATATTATCAATTAAATTGAACTAGCAATTAAATAACTAAATTACCTATTAAAAAACCCTAACCCTACTCAAATTATTTAAATCTACTATTAAACCTTATAAAAAACTTACTAAATTACCAAAAAAAATAAAAGCTATGTTACAAAAAATAAAAAACATTAAATTACGAGAAAAAATAACACATTATCAAAAATAAAAAAGAATTACACCTAATCTAATAGCCCCATCAAAATAAAAAAGCCCCCCCAAAAGAAAAAAAACCCTTGCTACAATAAACTACCAATCACTCTTAAAAGGGCCTTTTGTGGGGCATTGCCCCAAAGAAATCAGCTCTTTTACCTGTAAAAAAAAACACCCTCCAACAGTAAAACCCACCACCCAACCAACCAACCCCCCCAAATAAAAAACTAAAATAACCTAAGCTCCCCATTGCCCTGAAAAGGGCATTTGTATGGGTCTTGCCCTTAAAAGGGCATTTAGCTCTTTTACTGCCCAGACTCTAATCTAAAAATAAAACCCACCTAAAAAACCCTTAAATAAGCCTAACACTAACCCCGACGATCCACTACAGTTATTGAAGTCCTGCTTGAAGGATCCATCCAGCTGGCAAGAAGTCTTCATCCGGGCGGCCTCTTCCATCTTCATCCAGCCTGCAAAGTCCTCATCCAGGCAGCAAGAAGTCTTCATCCAGACGGCATCTTCTATCTTCATCCATCCGGCGCAGAGCGGGTCCTTCCTGAAGACATCTGACGCAGAGCTCCTCTTCATACGGTTGCCGCCGTAAACAGAAACTTCAATGCAAGTGATGTCATCCATGATGGCATCCCTTGCATTCCTATTGGCTGAAAGATTTCAATCAGCCAATAGGATTAGAGCTGCTAAATCCTATAGGCTGTTCCAATCAGCCAATAAGATTTGAGCAGCTCTCATCCTATAGGCTGTTCCAATCAGCCAATAGGATTTGAGCAGCTCTCATCCTATTGGCTATTCCAATCATCCAATAGGATGAGAGCTCAATCCTATTGGCTGATTGGAACAGCCAATAGGATGAGAGCTGCTCAAATCCTATTGGTTGATTGGAACAGCCAATAGGATTTTAGCAGCTCTAATCCTATTGGCTAATTTAATTCTTTCAGCCAATAGGAATGCAAGGGAAGCCATCTTGGATGATGTCACTTGCATTGAAGTTCCAGTTTACGACAGCGACCGTATGAAGAGGAGCTCCATGCCGGATGTCTTCAGGATGAACCCACTCCACGCAGGATGGATGAAGATAGAAGATGCCGTCTGAATGGAGACTTCTTGCTGCCTGGATGAGGACTTCGCCGGCTGGAAGAAGATGGAAGAGGCCGCCCGGATGAAGACTTCTTGCCGGCTGGATGGATCCTTCAAGCGGGACTTCAGTAACTGTAAGTGGATTGTCGGGAGTTAGTGTTAGGTTTATTTAAGGTTATTTTGGGTGGGTTTTATTTTTAGATTAGGGTCTGGGCAGCAAAAGAGCTAAATGCCATTTTAAGGGCAATACCCATACAAATGCCCTTTTCAGGGCAATGGGGAGCTTAGGTTATTTTAGATTTAGTTTTTTTATTTGGGGGTGTTGGTTGGTTGGGTGGTGGGTTTTACTGTTGGGGGGTGTTTGTATTTTTTTTAAAGGTAAAAGAGCTGATTTCTTTGGGGCAATGTCCCAAAAAAGGCCCTTTTAAGGGCCATTGGTAGTTTATTGTAGGCTAGGGTTTTTTATGGGGGGGGGGGGTATTTTGATAGGGCTATTAGATTAGGTGTAATTCTTTTTTATTTTTGATAATGTGGTGTTTTTGTTGGTAATTTAGTGTTTTTTATTTTTTGTAACAGCGTTTATTTTTTTGGTAATTTAGTAATATTTTATAAGGTTTAATAGTAGATTTAAACAATTTGAGTAGGGTTGTTTTTTTTTTATATGTTTATTTAGTTTATTTAATTGCTAGTTTAATGTAATTATAGTATAATAGTTAGGGTAGGTTAATTAATAGTTTAAAATAGTTTATTTTAATTCTACAGGTAAGTTTAAATTTATTTGAAGATAGGGATGTTGTAATTTTAATTTAAAGTTAGCGGGTTGTTAGGTTTAGGGGTTAATAGCTTAATTTAGTTTATGGCGATGTAGGGGTGTGGTAGTGATGTGGGAGGCCAGAGGTTTAGGGGTTAATATGTTTATTTAGGTTGCGGCGGGGTCCGGGAGCAGCGGGATAGGGGTTAATAACTCGATTTAGGTTGCGGCGGGGTCCAGGAGCAGCGGGATAGGGGTTAATAACTTGATTTAGGTTGCGGTGGGGTCCAGGAGCAGCGGGATAGGGGTTAAACATTTTAGTATAGTGGCGGCATTTAGTGACAGGGTATAAATAAAGTTGGTGAAAAGCCGAATAGACGCGAGATCGATGACTGCTAGTTAACAACAGTCCGATGCTCATCGCCCCGTACTTGTTGCGCGTCTTTTTGCCAGCTTTTTTTATAAATATGGAGATCGTATTCAGGTGCGCAGCCGCGATGTTAGGCGATGTTAGGTGAGCGTATTGGTGCCGGCAAATGCAGCACAGTTGACAGCTTGAGAAATATCCCCCACTGTCTGCACTTTGTATGAACACTTTAAATACAATCCCACTCCACCGCTGATAGTGCGGATGATTGGCAATGCTGGCAGACATTTGCACAATTCCTTCCTATGCAAGACACATCCCTATTCCTATGCAAGACACATCAACTGTTCATAGTTATGCACCCTTTTTTGGAATATATATTGAAAGACTGACTGCAAGCCTGTCAAACCCAAATAGGCAGTTTCTTGTTGTTCTGTCAATGTTTTGAATATCGAGGCCTATATATATATATATATATATATATATATATATATATATATATACATACATACATCCTTACAGTGAATGTCAGTTTTCTCTCCTTTGAACGTATGTCTTAATTGCTTGTTAGTATATTAATCAAACCGCCACATTTTTCTTCTCAAAAGTGTAAAATAAATATTATATTTATATTACCAATTTGCGTCCGTTTTATGGACAAACTCCTCCCACCCGCAACTTCCTGATTTTAGGCAATGCACACTCCTGGCTATGAGAACTACCACGCATGCGTTGCACGCCGATGCAGATGACTAGCAACATAGTATTCAATGAATGAATACATTCACTGAATACTATTGTTGAATCCTTTTAATCGTTTATGCTTACGAACACATTATATTAGTTTGTAAATCAGAGCCCCTGTACGATCAATACTTACCAAGCGCTCCAAAAGTTGTTGAATAATTAACTAAGTCCAACAAATGTTAAATAGCGCATGCGCGAAATGTGAACGCTCGTCAGAGATCATTGTTAGAACAGCTTTCTAACGCAAGCGCATTACGGACGCTTGACGTCTAGAAAAGGGGTTTAGTCCCCCAGGGGGGGATTTATTTATTGGTTGACAAGATCGAGCCTACAATGTCAATCAATAATGCAAGATGGCTGGCGGAGGATTACAAGTACGATCGCAGAGATATAAACACTAAATAATCGGTAATTACAAATTTATTTGTGAAAAGGCTTTCTAGCCGTATCCGTAATGCGCTTTCTAACGTAAGAGCATTACGTATGCGTGACGTCTAGAAAAGGGGTTTGGTCCCCCGGGGGGGATTTATTTATTGGTTGACAAGATCGAGCCTACAATGTCAATCAATAATGCAAGATGGCTGGCGGAGGATTACAAGTACGATCGCAGAGATATAAACACTAAATAATCGGTAATTACAAATTTATTTGTGAAAAGGCTTTCTAGCCGTATCCGTAATGCGCTTTCTAACGTAAGCGCATTACGTATGCGTGACGTCTAGAAAAGGGGTTTGGTCCCCCGGGGGGGATTTATTTATTGGTTGACAAGATCGAGCCTACAATGTCAATCAATAATGCAAGATGGCAGGCGGAGGATTACAAGTACGATCGCAGGGATATAAACACTAAATAATCGGAAATTACAAATTTATTTAAAAAATCATGAATTAAAGTGCAGCTATTTTAACATAAATTTTAATGCTGTGTTTAGCATGCAGACTGACTTTACATTCACTTTAACCACCCAGACAAATGCATACGAGTTTTTTCCTACAATAGATAATTGAATCCCTAAAGAAGCTCCTTTCTCCTTTCTTTTTACATTGACCTGTTGCCATTTGTAAATTTAGTTCAACTGCCCCACCCCAAAACAAATGTATAAAAAAGGCTAGAAATCCTTTTTTACATCTATAATATTGTACATTATTGTCAGATAATGTATCTCTAAAACACCTAAACAAGTCAAATCAGATCACTGATATTGTATTTAATTATCAACTGACAACTTGATTAATCAAAGTTGAGCAGTATAATCTGCAAAACACTTATATATGGTGCCTAAAATGGCTACATATTTTTTATTCATATAATAATTCTGCAAGCGGCATCTTCTATGTTCTTCCATCCGATGACGACCGGCTCCATCTTGAAGACCTCCAGCGCGGATCCATCCTCTTCTTCCGACGACTAGACGACGAATGACGGTTCCTTTAAGGGACGTCATCCAAGATGGCGTCCCTCGAATTCCGATTGGCTGATAGGATTCTATCAGCCAATCGGAATTAAGGTAGGAATATTCTGATTGGCTGATCGGAACAGCCAATAGAATGCGAGCTCAATCTGATTGGCTGATTGGATCAGCCAATCGGATTGAACTTGATTCTGATTGGCTGATTCCATCAGCCAATCAGAATATTCCTACCTTAATTCTGATTGGCTGATAGAATCCTATCAGCCAATCGGAATTCGAGGGACGCCATCTTGGATGACGTCCCTTAAAGGAACCGTCATTCGTCGTCTAGTCGTCGGAAGAAGAGGATGGATCCGCGCTGGAGGTCTTCAAGATGGAGCCGGTCGTCATCGGATGGAAGAACATAGAAGATGCCGCTTGGAGAAGATGTTTGCCGGTCCGGATGTCCTCTTCTTGCCGGATAGGAGGAAGACTTTGGAGCACCGGATTATGGATCGCCAACCCCCGCTTGGGTTGGATGAAGATCTTGGAGCCAGGACGGATCGGTGATACCTGGATGGTGAAGACAAGGTAGGAAGATCTTCAGGGGATTAGTGTTAGGTTTATTTAAGGGGGTTTGGGTTAGATTAGGGGTATGTGGGTGGTGGGTTGTAATGTTGGGGGGGGGGTATTGTATGTTTTTTTTTACAGGCAAAAGAGCTGAAATTCTTGGGGCATGCCCCGCAAAGGGCCCTGTTCAGGGCTGGTAAGGTAAAAGAGCTTGTAATTTTTGTATTTTAGAATAGGGTAGGGAATTTTTTATTTTGGGGGTCTTTGTTATTTTATTAGGGGGCTTAGAGTAGGTGTAATTAGTTTAAAATTGTTGTAATATTTTTCTTATGTTTGTAAATATTTTTTTATTTTCTGTAACTTAGTTCTTTTTTATTTTTTGTACTTTAGATAGTTTATTTAATTGTATTTATTTGTAGCAATTGTGTTTAATTAATTTATTGATAGTGTAGTGTTAGGTTAATTGTAGGTAATTGTAGGTAGTTTATTTAATTATTTTATTGATAGGGTAGTGTTAGGTTTAATTATATCTTAGGTTAGGATTTATTTTACAGGTAAATTTGTAATTATTTTAACTAGGTAACTATTAAATAGTTCTTAACTATTTAATAGCTATTGTACCTGGTTAAAATAATTACAAAGTTGCCTGTAAAATAAATATTAATCCTAAAATAGCTATAATATAAATGTAATTTATATTGTAGCTATATTAGGATTTATTTTACAGGTAAGTATTTAGCTTTAAATAGGAATCATTTATTTAATAAGAGTTAATTTATTTCGTTAGATAAAAATTATATTTAACTTAGGGGGGTGTTAGTGTTAGGGTTAGACTTAGCTTTAGGGGTTAATACATTTATTAGAATAGCGGTGAGCTCCGGTCGGCAGATTAGGGGTTAATAATTGAAGGTAGGTGTCGGCGATGTTAGGGAGGGCAGATTAGGGGTTAATACTATTTATGATAGGGTTAGTGAGGCGGATTAGGGGTTAATAACTTTATTATAGTAGCGCTCAGGTCCGCTCGGCAGATTAGGGGTTAATAAGTGTAGGTAGGTGTCGGCGACGTTGTGGGGGGCAGATTAGGGGTTAATAAATATAATATAGGGGTCGGCGATGTTAGGGGCAGCAGATTAGGGGTACATAGGGATAACGTAGGTGGCGGCGATTTGCGGTCGGAAGATTAGGGGTTAATTATTTTAAGTAGCTTGCGGCGACGTTGTGGGGGGCAAGTTAGGGGTTAATAAATATAATATAGGGGTCGGCGGGGTTAGGGGCAGCAGATTAGGGGTACATAAGTATAACGTAGGTGGCGGTCGGCAGATTAGGGGTTAAAAATTTTAATCGAGTGGCGGCGATGTGGGGGGACCTCGGTTTAGGGGTACATAGGTAGTTTATGGGTGTTAGTGTACTTTAGGGTACAGTAGTTAAGAGCTTTAGAAACCGGCGTTAGCCAGAAAGCTCTTAACTCCTGCTTTTTTCAGGCGGCTGGAATCTTGTCGTTAGAGCTCTAACGCTCACTGCAGAAACGACTCTAAATACCAGCGTTAGAAAGATCCCATTGAAAAGATAGGCTACGCAAATGGCGTAGGGGGATCTGCGGTATGGAAAAGTCGCGGCTGAAAAGTGAGCGTTAGACCCTTTAATCACTGACTCCAAATACCAGCGGGCGCCCAAAACCAGCGTTAGGAGCCTCTAACGCTGGTTTTGACGGCTACCGCCGAACTCTAAATCTAGGCCATTGTGTTTTAGTTAGAGATCAACACTACATTTGTTTTCTAAATGGACATTCAGAAGATACAGGGGCCTAGATTTAGAGTTCGGCGGTAGCCGTCAAAACCAGCGTTAGAGGCTCCTAACGCTGGTTTTGGGCGCCCGCTGGTATTTGGAGTCAGTGATTAAAGGGTCTAACGCTCACTTTACAGCCGCGACTTTTCCATACCGCAGATCCCCCTACGCCATTTGCGTAGCCTATCTTTTCAATGGGATCTTTCTAACGCTGGTATTTAGAGTCGTTTCTGCAGTGAGCGTTAGAGCTCTAACGACAAGATTCCAGCCGCCTGAAAATAGCAGGAGTTAAGAGCTTTCTGGCTAACGCCGGTTTATAAAGCTCTTAACTACTGTACCCTAAAGTACACTAACACCCATAAACTACCTATGTACCCCTAAACCGAGGTCCCCCCACATCGCCGCAACTCGATTAAAAATTTTAACCCCTAATCTTCCGACCGCCACCTACGTTATACTTATGTACCCCTAATCTGCTGCCCCTAACCCCGCCGACCCCTATATTACATTTATTAACCCCTAATCTGCCCCCCACAACATCGCCGCCAGCTACTTTAAATAATTAACCCCTAATCTTCCGACCGCAAAGCGCCGCCACCTACGTTATCCCTATGTACCCCTAATCTGCTACCCCTAACACCGCCGACCCCTATATTATATTTATTATCCCCTAATCTGCCCCCCTGAACGTCGCCGACACCTGCCTACACTTATTAACCCCTAATCTGCCGAGCGGACCGCACCGCTACTATAATAAAGTTATTAACCCCTAACCCGCCTCACTAACCCTATCATAAATAGTATTAACCCCTAATCTGCCCTCCCTAACATCGCCGACACCTAACTTCAATTATTAACCCCTAATCTTCCGATCGGTGCTCACCGCTATTCTAATAAATGTATTAACCCCTAAAGCTAAGTCTAACCCTAACACTAACACCCCCCTAAATTAAATATAATTTTAATCTAACGAAATAAATTAACTCTTATTAAATAAATTAATCCTATTTAAAGCTAAATACTTACCTGTAAAATAAATCCTAATATAGCTACAATATAAATTATAATTATATTTTAGCTATTTTAGGATTAATATTTATTTTACAGGCAACTTGGTATTTATTTTAACCAGGTACAATAGCTATTAAATAGTTAAGAACTATTTAATAGCTACCTAGTTAAAATAATAACAAAATTACCTGTAAAATAAATCCTAACCTAAGATATAATTAAACCTAACACTACCCTATCAATAAAATAATTAAATAAACTACCTACAATTACCTACAATTAACCTAACACTACACTATCAATAAATTAAATAAACACAATTGCTACAAATAAATACAATTAAATAAACTAGCTAAAGTACAAAAAATAAAAAAGAACTAAGTTACAGAAAATAAAAAAATATTTACAAACATAAGAAAAATATTACAACAATTTTAAACTAATTACACCTACTCTAAGCCCCCTAATAAAATAACAAAGCCCCCCAAAATAATAAATTCCCTACCCTATTCTAAATTTAAAAAGTTACAAGCTCTTTTACCTTACCAGCCCTGAACAGGGCCCTTTGCGGGGCATGCCCCAAGAAGTTCAGCTCTTTTGCCTGTAAAAGAAAACATACAATACCCCCCCCCCAACATTACAACCCACCACCCACATACCCCTAATCTAACCCAAACCACCCTTAAATAAACCTAACACTAAGCCCCTGATGATCTTCCTACCTTGTCTTCACCATGCCAGGTTCACCGATCCGTCCTGGCTCCAAGATCTTCATCCAACCCAAGCGGGGGCTAGACATCCACTGAAGAAGTCCAGAAGAGGGTCCAAAGTCTTCCTCCTATCCGGCAAGAAGAGGACATCCGGACCGGCAAACATCTTCTCCAAGCGGCATCTTCGATCTTCTTCCATCCGGTGCGGAGCGGGTCCATCTTGAAGCAGGCGACGCGGATCCATCCTCTTCTTCCGATGTCTCCCGACGAATGACGGTTCCTTTAAGGGACGTCATCCAAGATGGCGTCCCTCGAATTCCGATTGGCTGATAGGATTCTATCAGCCAATCGGAATTAAGGTAGGAATTTTCTGATTGGCTGATGGAATCAGCCAATCAGAATCTAGTTCAATCCGATTGGCCGATCCAATCAGCCAATCAGATTGAGCTCGCATTCTATTGGCTGATCGGAACAGCCAATAGAATGCGAGCTCAATCTGATTGGCTGATTGGATCAGCCAATCGGATTGAACTTGATTCTGATTGGCTGATTCCATCAGCCAATCAGAAAATTCCTACCTTAATTCCGATTGGCTGATAGAATCCTATCAGCCAATCGGAATTCGAGGGACGCCATCTTGGATGACGTCCCTTAAAGGAACCGTCATTCGTCGGGAGACATCGGAAGAAGAGGATGGATCCGCGTCGCCTGCTTCAAGATGGACCCGCTCCGCACCGGATGGAAGAAGATCGAAGATGCCGCTTGGAGAAGATGTTTGCCGGTCCGGATGTCCTCTTCTTGCCGGATAGGAGGAAGACTTTGGACCCTCTTCTGGACTTCTTCAGTGGATGTCTAGCCCCCGCTTGGGTTGGATGAAGATCTTGGAGCCAGGACGGATCGGTGAACCTGGCATGGTGAAGACAAGGTAGGAAGATCATCAGGGGCTTAGTGTTAGGTTTATTTAAGGGTGGTTTGGGTTAGATTAGGGGTATGTGGGTGGTGGGTTGTAATGTTGGGGGGGGGGTATTGTATGTTTTCTTTTACAGGCAAAAGAGCTGAACTTCTTGGGGCATGCCCCGCAAAGGGCCCTGTTCAGGGCTGGTAAGGTAAAAGAGCTTGTAACTTTTTAAATTTAGAATAGGGTAGGGAATTTATTATTTTGGGGGGCTTTGTTATTTTATTAGGGGGCTTAGAGTAGGTGTAATTAGTTTAAAATTGTTGTAATATTTTTCTTATGTTTGTAAATATTTTTTTATTTTCTGTAACTTAGTTCTTTTTTATTTTTTGTACTTTAGCTAGTTTATTTAATTGTATTTATTTGTAGCAATTGTGTTTATTTAATTTATTGATAGTGTAGTGTTAGGTTAATTGTAGGTAATTGTAGGTAGTTTATTTAATTATTTTATTGATAGGGTAGTGTTAGGTTTAATTATATCTTAGGTTAGGATTTATTTTACAGGTAATTTTGTTATTATTTTAACTAGGTAGCTATTAAATAGTTCTTAACTATTTAATAGCTATTGTACCTGGTTAAAATAAATACCAAGTTGCCTGTAAAATAAATATTAATCCTAAAATAGCTATAATATAATTATAATTTATATTGTAGCTATATTAGGATTTATTTTACAGGTAAGTATTTAGCTTTAAATAGGAATCATTTATTTAATAAGAGTTAATTTATTTCGTTATATGTAAATTATATTTAAGTTAGGGGGGTGTTAGTGTTAGGGTTAGACTTAGCTTTAGGGGTTAATACATTTATTAGAATAGCGGTGAGCTCCGATCGGAAGATTAGGGGTTAATAATTGAAGGTAGGTGTCGGCGATGTTAGGGAGGGCAGATTAGGGGTTAATACTATTTATGATAGGGTTAGTGAGACGGATTAGGGGTTAATAACTTTATTATAGTAGCGCTCAGGTCCGCTCGGCAGATTAGGGGTTAATAAGTGTAGGCAGGTGTCGGCGACGTTGTGGGGGGCAGATTAGGGGTTAATAAATATAACATAGGGGTCGGCGATGTTAGGGCAGCAGATTAGGGGTACATAGGGATAACGTAGGTTGCGGCGGTTTACGGAGCGGAAGATTAGGGGTTAAAACTGTAATGCAGGGGTCAGCGATAGCGGGGGCGGCAGATTATGGGTTAATAAGTGTAAGGGTAGGGGTGTTTAGACTCGGGGTACATGTTAGAGTGTTAGGTGCAGACGTAGGAAGTGTTTCCCCATAGGAAACAATGGGGCTGCGTTAGGAGCTGAACGCTGCTTTTTTGCAGGTGTTAGGTTTTTTTTCAGCTCAAACAGTCCCATTGTTTCCTATGGGAGAATCGTGCACGAGCACGTTTTTGAGGCTGGCCGCGTCCGTAAGCAACTCTGGTATCGAGAGTTGCATTTGCGGTAAAAATGCCCTACGCTCCTTTTTTGGAGCCTAACGCAGCATTTGTTTTAACTCTCGATACCAGAGTTAAATTTATGGTGCGGCCAGAAAAAAGCCCGCGGAGCGTTAACAGCCCTTCTACCGCCGAACTCTAAATCTAGGCCAGGAAATGTTAGCTATACGCCCGGAAAATAAAATGCTACAACAAATGAAAAAAACAGATGTGTACTGACATTTTGAAAATAACAAATAATAAGTAAATTCGATTGTAACCATAGTGACTAGTATTATAGTTTTGCAATAACAATATACAATTTTAAACACAAACATTTAGGATTATATAAGGTGGATTACATATTTAGCAAAAAATAACACAAAAACAGTATATCATGATGATTAGCTTCATGTTGGCTGGGGATTTACCTTATTTTGTCATATTTTCTGGGAAACCAGCATATGCTTTTCATGCTCTTTGTTTGAGCTGTGATTTTGGCAGTAATGTCAAAAGATAGTTCAATAAATATTTAAAGCATTATAATTATTTTTTATTAACTCTTTTTTTCAAAGTTAGCACGTAACAAGTGACAATGGGTATTCCATCTTAAAGGGACAGTCTACTTGAAAGGTTTTATTGTTTAAACAGATATATAATCACTTTATTACCCATTCCCCAGTTTTGCATAACCAACACTGTTATATTGATACACTTTTTTACCTCTGGGATAACCTTGTATTCACGCCTCTGCAGAATGCCCCCATAGTTCAGTTCTTTTGACAGAGATGCATTTTAACCAATCAGTGCTGACTCATAAATAACTCCACAGGAGTGAGCACGATGACACATATTACCTAGTACTATCTAACTTTGAAAAACTGTCAAAATGCACTAAGGAGACGGCTTTTAGCAGTTTTGAAATCAGTTTGAGTCCTAGCTTTCAAAAAGAAAACCATAAAGAGGTTATAGCAAAACACATTCACCAAACATTCAACATGCTGCCCATTTCAATGCAGCCTCTCCAACAAATTCCTGAGCACAGGGTTTTTTGGCATCTGATACTATCTTAGCAGCATTCAAGCTTTCATCTATAAAATCTATACAGATGTAGATGTGTTACAGTTTGATTAGGGATTTTATGCCAATCATTTTTCTCTATAACAGATGGTAGACATTTTTTGCCACTGAGGTGTATAAGAGGGTAATTAAAATTAATATGTAAGATTATATGGTGTACTAGTTTTACTGAACAATGTACAAAAAAATAAATAAATAAAAATAGCGCCACACACAAAAAATATACGGCCAGATTACAAGTTTTGCGTTATGAGCAGCTCGGTACTAACTTGCAAGTTATTTCCACCGCTCACCTCCCTATAGTGCAAAAACCCGGCGTTAGCAGGCAATATGGCAGCGTTGAGCTCCATACCGCACACAAATACCAGCGCTGCTTTGAGCTGGTTTTACGTGCTCGTGCGTGATTTCCCCATAGACATCAATGGGGAGAGCTGGCTAAAAAAAAGCCTAACACCTGCAAAAAAGGAACGTAAAGCTCCGTAACGCAGCCCCATTGATTCCTATGGGGAAAGAAAATGTATGTTTACACCTAACACCCTAACATAAACCCTTAGTCAATAGGATTGAAGCTCAATCCTATTGGCTAATTGCATCAGCCAATAGGAATTTTTCACCTTTAATTCTGATTGGCTGATAGAATTCTATCAGCCAATCGGAATTCAAGGGATGCCCTCTTGGATGACGTCATTTAAAGGAACCTTCAGTGTATGGCTGGGACCGTATGAAGGGGATGCTCCGCGCTGGATGTCTTGAACATGGAGCCGCTCCGCGTCGGAAGGATGAAGATAGAAGATTCCGTCTGGATGAAGACTTCTGCCCGTCTGGAGGACGACTTCATGCCGCTTGGATGAAGGCTTCTCCCGGCTTCGTTGAGGACTTCTTGCCGCTTGGATGAAGACTTCTCCCGGCTTCGTTGAGGATGGATGTCCAGTCTTCAAAAACTGTAAGTGGATCTTCGGGGGTTAATGTTTTTTTAAGGGTTTCTTGGGTGGGTTTTATTTTTAGCTTAGGGACTTTGGGCAAGGAAAAAGAGCTAAATGCCATTTTAAGGGCAATGCCCATCCAAATGCCCTTTTTCAGGGCAATTCGGAGCTTAGGTTTTTTTAGATAGGTTTTATTTGGGGGGTTGGTTGTGTGGGTGGTGGGCTTTACTGTTGGACGGTTGTTTGTACTTTTTTTTTACAGGTAAAAGAGCTGATTTCTTTGGGGCAATGCCCAGCAAAAGGCCCTTTTAAGGGCTATTGGCAGTTTAGTTTAGTCTAGGGTTTTTTTTATTTGGGGGGGGGGATTTTTTATTTTTATAGGGCTATTAGATTAGGTGTAATTAGTTTAAATATTTGATAATTTCTTTTTTATTTTGTGTAATTTAGTGTTTTTTATTTTTTGTAATTTAGTTAATTGTATTTAATTAATGTAATTTATTTAATTGTAGTGTAATGTTAGGTATTAGTGTAAGACAGGTTAGGTTTTATTTTACAGGTAAATTTGTATTTATTTTAACGAGGTAGTTAGTAAATAGTTAATAACTTTTTACTAACTAATCTACCTAGTTAAAATAAATACAAGCTTAGCTGTGAAACAAAAATAAAACATACGATAGCTACAATGTAACTATTAGTTATATTGTAGTTAGCTTAGGGTTTATTTTACAGGTAAGTATTTAGTTTTAAATAGGAATTATTTAGGTAATAATAGTAATTTTTATTTAGATTTATTTTAATTATATTTAAGTTAGGGGTGTTAGGGTTAGACTTAGAGTTAGATTTAGGGGTTAATAACTTTAGTATAGTGGCGGTGGTGACGTTGGGGGTGGCAGATTAGGGGTTAATAATATTTAACTAGTTTTTACAATGTGGGAGTGCGGCGGTTTAGGGGTTAATATGTTTATTATAGTGGCGGCGATGTCCAGAGCGGCAGATTAGGGGTTAATAATTTTATTATAGTGTTTGTGATACGGGAGGCCCTCGGTTTAGGGGTTAATAGGTAGTTTATGGGTGTTAGTGTACTTTGTAACACTTTAGTTATGAGTTTTATGCTACAGCTTTGTAGCGCAAAACCCATAACTACTGACTTTAGATGGCGGAACGAATCTCAACGGTATAGGCTATACCGCTCACTTTTTGGCCTCCCAGGCAAAACTCGTAATACCGGTGCTATGGAAGTCCCATTGAAAAAGGACTTTTTGAAAGGTGTGGTAGTTACGTTGCGTTACGGCCAAAAAAGTGTGCGGTACAGCTATACCTGCAAGACTCGTAATACCGGTGATAGTGAAAAAGCAGCGTTATGAGTCATAACGCAAAACTCGTAATCTAGCCGTATGTATAGTAAAATATAGAAATCCATCTATTTAACAAAACTGCAAACAGGGGTCCAATGACGACATTATTCATATGTTTTATGTGCCTGTTATTGTACCCTTCCTCAGAGACCTCATAGTGTGCAACAGAAGACACATACAACATCTAACAATATTTTTGTTATTGGATCCGTGTTTGCAGTTTTCTTAATAAAGACATATTTTACTATACATTATTTTTTGTATATGCAGCTATTTCTTTTTTGTGTTCCTTGTCCTAATTAATCCAAGAACATAACTTGATTGTGTACAAGAGATACTGCAATATACAGGCATACCCCACATTTACGTACACAATGGGACCAGAGCATGTATGTAAAACGAAAATGTACTTAAAGTGAAGAAATACTTTTTTTTCACTTCTCAATGCATGCACTGCATTATAATAGTCATTTACAGGCATAACTGATATAAATAATATATTTATAACTAAAATAAACACAATATTGTAAGGTTAGGGCAAAAGAAAACATTTATTGCAAAATAAACCCAATATTTTCTAAGCTTAGGATCAGCTTAGGGCAACAGAACATATTTATTGCAAAATCAACACAATATTTTCTAAGCTTAGGATCAGCTTAGAGCAGCAGAACATATTTATTGCAAAATACAGTACAAAGTACAGGTAAACACTATTTGCTAAGCTTAATAGAAAATATATTGGCATATTTTTTTCCAGGACCTTAGGGCAACAGAACATATCTATTGCAAAATAAACACTTTTTTTCTAAGCTTAGGATCAGCTTAGAGCAACAGAACATATTTGCTATATTGCAAAATAAACACAACATTTTCTGAACTTAGGATCAGCTTAGGGCAACAGAACATATTTACTGTATTGCAAAATAAACAAAATATTTGCTAAGCTTAGGATCAGCTATGAGCATTTATTCTAGTAAGGATGACGTCATACTGGTATCTTCTGTTTCACAAGTCAACTCTTCAAAGGTGAGACTCTTTCTTGCTGGCGAATTGGGTGTACTACAAGTAGCAATAAGAGAAGTAACAGGACTGGATGGTGATGTCAGAGCTGGAAATGGACTGTCAGTTAATGTTGATGATCAGGGATCCAAATGACTGTCGATGATGATGATCTGTGTGCTGATGGACTTTTAGAAAAGTAAATCTCTATGGAGGTTTGAAGTGTAGCTTTTCTTTGTAACAGGAATAAGCCCCCGAAATGTTACCATTGAATGGGGAGCTTCTTTCAAAGTTCCTGTTATGCTTTTCATGGCGCTATCAAGATGACAGAAAGCTTCAAAGAGAATTTTTGAAGTTAAGCCTTCAGGCTGGTCGATGATCTCAACCCCATTTTGCACATCTTCTTCTTCTTCTCTCTCCTCTTCAAGTTCTAGAAGATCTTCATTGCTGAGGGGCTCAGTATGGGACGCAAGCAGTTCAGCAACATATTCTGGCTCTACTTCCAGCTCTAACTGCCTTGCCATGTCTACAATATTTTCAGTAGCATTAGCTACAGAATCATCAGCTAACTGTGGGCATAATTTTTTCCTGGCCCTTTTCATTGTGGTATCCTTTATGTCATTCCAAGCATCTCTTACAGTTTTAATGCAATCCAAGATGTTGTAGCTTTTCCAGAATTTCGATAGGACTTCTTGCCCTGCACCTTCTTCTTTGTCTATTGCTGCAATACACTTACTTAATGTTCTTTTTAAGTAGTTTAACTTGAAGGCGGCTGTGACACATTGATCCATGGGCTGTAGTAATGAAGTGGTATTTGGTGGTAGGAATTCCACTCTAATGTTAGGGTTGAGCTCATCTAGTGTTCGAGGGTGTCCAGGGGCATTATCAACAAGCAGCAAAATGTTGAAAGGGATATTGTTGTCCTTGCAATAAGCTTTCACCTCTGGAACAAAGCAGGTGTCAAACCAATCCTCAAAAAAGGCTGCAGTTACCCATGCTTTTTTATTAGCCCTCCAATGCACTGGAAGTCTAGTTTTAACATAATTCTTCAAAGCTCTTGGATTTTCAAAATGTTAAATTAGCAAAGGATTTAGCTTTAAGGTACCAGAAGCATTGCCACCTAACAGAAGGCTTATTCTATCTTAAGCTGGGTTGTAGCCTGGCATTGATTTTTCCTGTCTTGCAATGAACTTGCAGGCATCTTCTTCCAGAATAGACCAGTCTTATCCACATTAAAAATTTGATCCATGGAGTAGCCTCCATCTTCAATAATTTTTGCAAACTCACTTGGATAGCTCTCTGCAGCCTCAGTATCTGAAGCAGCTGCCTCTTCTTGTACTTTGATGTTACATAGGTTAGACCTCTTCTTAAACCTATCAAACCATCTATAGCTTGCAACAAATTCAGCATCCTTTGCTGCCTCACCTTTTTTAGCCTTCAGGTCATTGAATAGGCTTAAGGCTTTACTTTGTATATTTGCCTGGTTTACAGGAACAAGGCCCGTTGTCTGATTTTCTATCCAAAGTAATAAGAGTCACTCCATGTCTGCAACAATGCTGTCCCTTTTTCAAATTGTTGTGGTGTTAACAGGCGTAACACTTTTAAATTCTGCAACTATTTTTTCTCTGTTCTTCATGACTGTGTTAACTGTGGTCCTAGTGAAGCCTAGCTTTCGGCCTATTTCAGCTTGAATTACACCTTCATGATACAATCTAATAATTTTAAGCTTCATATCCAAGGTAATAGATTTATGGCATTTCTTTTTATCTGCCATTATTGCAAAGCTTCCACAATCAGTCAGCTCTAGGTAAAGATACAATTGTACAGTTCAGTATTCTACTGTTCTGTGTACCAAGCGTGATACAGTCAGTACTGTATGTGTATATGTTCCCCAAAGTTGGCATCAAACTATATGTCCCAGTCAATGTCTATGTACAGTGCAGTATTATCCTAGGAATAAAAGACCAATTTGGGTGCTGGAATCTTCAATACAGTACTACTGTATGTACTCACGATTCCCTTTTTAACTGCAATGTTGTTAGTGCGCGGCTTCTAGACAGTGAGCGGAAACCCCACCTCTTCCTGGCATGCAGCAACCTCTTCATGGCGTGCGGCAACCTCTTCCTGGCCTTGTAGAACCATAGAGACTAACTGTTCATGTGCACCGGCACCAGTTTTTGTCCGTTCTCGCGAGTGTCCGTAAAGAGAGGGTCTGTAACAGGTATGTACGTACTCATAAGTGTCCGTAAAGTGAAGGGCCGTAAAGCGGGGTATGCCTGTATACTGTATTGATAAAATATAGGAGACATGCCATGGATACAATGTTTAAGGTAATAGCCCATATGGACAGTATGACAATTTCAGACCATGTTATGTGGGAATTTGACTACGTACTAGATGACTATTATGTATCTAAATTAACCAGTAGCCATCTGAACAAGCTGATTTAGTTTCATTTGGTGCATAAATGACAATCAACACTAAGGTTTATAAGCTTATTGTAACATTTAGTAATTAAATTGGGTATACGTTAACTGCCTAGACAACAAGCCATTGCCTACCCTTTTCATTTCTCTTTGTTTCAGTTTTCCTTTATCTAATAAACAAACTATAGGGAATGTGTCTGTGGAATGTTGGTGTGTGTGGGAGGTGGGTTCTATACCTTCTAAAGTTTACAACATTTATTCTGTAAGGATGTAAAATTAATCATTTATAAATTACCGTAGTTTCTGAGGAAAGCAGAACTAATTTATAAATTTATAACATTACTTCTATAGGGTATTTAGAAGAATACTATTCTTAAAGGCTGGAACCAATATTGCAGGAGATGAACTGCAGTCAATGGTCAGGAGCAGGCCAAATTCATTACCAGTAAGTACAAGAAACATATGCCAAAGTCAAAGGAAGCAGTATAGTCAGTAGTAACCAGTTGTCTAAGCAGAAAGAACAGGCAAAATGATAAACCAAAACACAGTTCCAGGAGTCAGCAACAGATTTCACAGTCCATCAATCATCAGAGTACAAATATGGGACAGGACAGAGATATAAACCAGGATTCAAATTGAAGTCAAAATCAGGAGTGCAGGTCAGGAACATAAACTAGGACTTCCACACAGAATTACCATGCATAGAGGAGTGACATTATCATGGGCTTTTTAACAATTCTTTGCAGGTCTTGGCACCAATTTTACTAGAAGGTCACTTCTGATATTGGGTTAGATTACGGGTGGAGCACTAACTCCACTAGAAATAAGCCTTTTTCTCGCTTCAGGTATTGGGGGATATCTATCAAGCCGTCAACCGCAATTACGCTGGAATTCCACAGCGTAATTGTGGCGAGCTTGATTCGACCTAGTTATCAAACCCTACAGACTGGCAAAAGTTGAAATCTGTGACGTAACATACTACCCGCTGGTCTCAATCTGACACAGATCGATGCTTACGTTATTACAAATGTTCCGAATACACATTCGGCACTATTTGACACTTTTTAAAAGTTATCAAATAGTTTACCGGTACGCTCGCGGCTATTCCGGCCCAGCGTACCTGGTTTTAAATCCGCCAACCCGGGGGCCGCGGATGCCATAGGAATAAATGGGAGTCTGAAGGCAGCGAAACCTTATGTTCGATGCTGCCAGATATCCCATTGATTTCTATGGTAGAAACCCAGTAACGTTTACACCTAACACCCTAACATAAGCCCCGAGTCTAAACACCCCTAATCTGCTGCCCGACATCGCCGCAACCTACATAAAATGTATTAACCCCTATTCCACCAGCCCCTGATCACACCACAACTAAATAAAGTTATTAACCTCTATCCCGCCGTTCCTGGACCCCACCGCAACTAAATAAACATATTAACCCCTATCCCGCTGCTCCCGAACCCCACTGCAACTAAATAAAAATATTAACCCCTATCCCACTGCCCCCGGACCCCACCCCAACCAAATAAACGTATTAACCCCTAAACCCCTGGCCTCCCACATCACTACCACTAACTAAACCTATTAACCCCTAAACCGCCAGCCCCCCACATTGCCATAAACTAAATTAAGCTATTAACCCCTAAACCTAACAACCCGCTAACTTTACATTAAAATTACAACATCCCTATCTTATAATAAATTTAAACTTACCTGTAGAATTAAATTAAACTATATTAAACTATTAATTAACCTACCTTAACTATTATACTAAAATTACATTAAACTACCAATTAAATTAACTATATTACATATTAAAAATACCCTAACCCTACTCAAATTGTTTAAATCTACAATTAAAATTACTAAATTACCAAAAAAAATAAACGCTGTTACAAAAAAACAAACACTAAATTACGAGAAAAAAAACCCCCACAGTATCAAAAATAAAAAAGAATTACACCTAATCTAATAGCCCTATCAAAATAAAAAAGCCCCCCCAAAATAAAAAAAAACCTAGCCTACAATAATCTACCAATGGCCCTTAAAAGGGCCTTTTGCGGGGCATTGCCCCAAAGAAATCAGCTCTTTTACCTGTAAAGAAAAATACAAACACCCCCAACAGTAAAACCCAACCACCCACACAACCAACCCCCCCAAATAAAAACCCTATCTAAAAAACCTAAGCTCCCCATTGCCCTGAAAAGGGCATTTAGCTCTTTTACATGCCCAGACCCTACTCTAAAAATAAAACCCACCCAAAAAAACTTAAATAAACCTAACACTAACCCCCAACGATCCACTTACAGTTTTTGAAGTTCCGCTTAAAGGATCCATCCAGCCGGCAAGAAGTCTTCATCTGGACGTCAAGAAGTCTTCATCCGGGTGGCCTCTTCCATCTTCATCCAGCTGGTGAAGTCTTCATCCATGCGGCCTCTTCTTTCTTCATCCATCCGGCACGAAGCGGGTCCATCCTGAAGACATCCGGTGCGGAGCGGGTCCATCCTGAAGACATCCGACGACGAGCTCCTCTTCAATACGGTCTCTGCCGTAAACTTGATCTTGAATGCAAGTGACGTCATCCAAGATGGTGTCCCTTGCATTACTATTGGCTGAAAAGTTCCAATCAGCCAATAGGATTAGAGCCGCTAAAATCCTATTGGCTGTTCCAATCTGACTGGAACAGCCAATAGGATTTTAGCGGCTCTAATCCTATTGGCATGGATGAAGACTTCTTGCCGCCCAGATGAAGTCTTCTTCCTGGCTGGATAGATCCTTCAAGCAGAACTTCAAAAACTGTAAGTGGATCATCAGGGGTTAGTGTTAGGTTTATTTAAGGTTTTTTGGGGTGGGTTTTATTTTTAGAGTAGGGTCTGGGCATGTAAAAAAGCTAAATGCCCTTTTAAGGGCAATGCCCATTCAAATGCCCTTTTCAGGGCAATGGGGAGCTTAGGTTATTTAGATAGGGTTTTTATTTGGGGGGGTTGGTTGTGTGGGTGGTGGGTTTTACTGTTGGGGGGTGTTTGTATTTTTCTTTACAGGTAAAAGAGCTGATTTCTTTGGGGCAATGCCCCGCAAAAGGCCCTTTTAAGGGCCATTGGTAGTTTATTGTTGGCTAGGGTTTTTTTATTTTGGGGGGGGCTTTTTTATTTTGATAGGGCTATAAGATTAGGTGTAATTCTTTTTTATTTTTGATACTGTGGTTTGTTTTTTTTTGCAATTTACGGTTAGATTATGAGTTTTGCGTTAGAGGCTATGCGGTGCTAAGGAGCAGTTTATGCTCACCGCTCACTTACAGACAGCGCTGGTATTACGGATTTTTACAAACCAGAAAAGAAGTGAGCATTGAGCAAAATTTTGCTCATTACCGCACTCCAATACCAGCGCTGCTTACATTAGCGGTGAGCTGGTGTAACGTGCTTGTGCACGATTTCCCCATAGGAATCAACGGGGAGAGACGGCTGAAAAAAGTCTAACATCTGCAAAAAAGTAGCATAAAACTCAGTAACGCAGCCCCATTGATTCCTATGGGGAAAAAAATGTATAACTACACCAAACACCCTAACATGAGTCTAAACACCCCTAATCTTACACTTATTAACCCCTAATCTGCCGCCCCCGACATCGCCAACACCTGCATTATACTTATTAACCCCTAGTCTGTCGCTCCGGACATTGCCACCACCTACATTATGCTTATTAACCCCTAATCTGCTGCCCCCAACATCGCTGACACCTACATTATATTTATTAACCCCTAATCTCCCTCCCCCAATTTCGTCACAACCTACCTACACTTCTTAACCCCTAATCTGCCGTCCCTAACGTCGCTGCCACTATAATAAACATATTAACCCCTAAACTGCCGCACTCCCGCATCGCAAACATTAATTAAATATTATTAACCCTTAATCTGCCGTCCCTAACATCGCTGCCACCTACCTACATTTATTAACCCCTAATCTGCCACCCCCAACGTCGCTGCCACTATTCTAAATTTATTAACTCCTAAACCTAAGTCTAACCCTAACCCTAACCCCCACTAACTTAAATATAATTTAAATAAATCTAAATAAAATTACTATAATTAACTAAATAATTCCTATTTAAAAATAAATACTTACCTATAAAGTAAACCCTAAGATAGCTACATTGCATCAGCCAATAGGATTTTTTCTACCTTAATTCCGATTGGCTGATAGAATTCTATCAGCCAATCGGGATTGAAGGGACGCCATCTTGGATGACGTCACTTAAAGGAACCATCATTTAGTAACAAGACTAAGAGGATGCTCCTCGCCAGATGTCTTGAAGATGGACCCGCTCCGCGCCTGATGGATGAAGATAGAAGATGCCGTCTGGATGAAGACTTCTGCCCATCTGAAGGACCACTTCTGCCGTCTGGAGGACCACTTCTGCCGGCTTCATTGAGGACATCTTGCCGCTTGGATGAAGACTTCAAGTGAATCTTTGGGGGTTAGTGTTAGGATTTTTTAAGGGTGTATTGGGTGGGTTTATTTTTTAGGTTAGGGCTTTGGGCAGCAATAGAGCTAAATGCCCTTTTAAGGGCAATGCCCATCCAAATGCCCTTTTCAGGGCAATGGGGAGCTTAGGTTTTTTTAGATTTTATTTGGGGGGTTGGTTTTGTGGGTGGTGGGTTTTACTGTTGGGGTGTTGTTTGTATTTTTTTTTACAGGTTAAAGAGCTGATTACTTTGGGGCAATGCCCCGCAAAAGGCCATTTTAAGTGCTATTTGTAAATTGTAATTTAGTTTAGGGTAGGGCTTTTTTTATTTTGGGGGGCTTTTTAAATTTTGTTAAGGGGATTAGATTAGGTGTAATTAGTTTAAAAATCTTGTCATTTGTTTATTATTTTCTGTAATTTAGTGTTGTTGTTTTTTGTACTTTAGATAATTTTATTTAATTGTATTTAATTTAGGGAATTAGTTTAATTATAGTGTAGTGTTAGGTGTTAGTGTAATTTAGGTTAGGTTTTATTTTACAGGTAAATTTGTCTTTAATTTAATTAGGTAGTTATTAAATAGTTAATAACTATTTAGTAACTATTCTACCTAGTTAAAATAAATACAAACTTGCCTGTAAAATAAAAATAAACCCTAAGCTAGCTACAATGTAACTATTAATTATATTGTAGCTATCTTAGGGTTTATTTTATAGCTAAGTATTTAGTTTTAAATAGGAATAATTTAGTTAATGATAGTTATATTTTTTTAGATTTATTTAAATTATATTTAAGTTAGGGGTTGTTAGGGTTAGACTTAGATTTAGGGGTTAATAACTTTAATATAGTGGCAGCGACGTTGGGGGCGGCAGATTAGGGATTAATAAATGTAGGTAGGTGTCGGCGATGTCAGGGACGGCAGATTAGGGGGTTAATAATATTTAACTAGTGTTTGCGATGCGGGAGTGCAGCGGTTTAGGGGTTAAAATATTTATTATAGTGGTGGCGATGTCCGGTTCGTCAGATTAGGGGTTAAAAATTTAATTTTAGTGTTTGCGATGTGGGAGGGCCTCGGTTTAGGGGTTAATAGGTAGTTTATGGGTGTTAGTGTAATTTTTAGCACTTTTAGTTAAGTGTTTTATGCTACAGCGTTGTAGTGTAAAACTCTTAACTGCTGACTTTAAAATGTGGTACCAGGCTTGACAGGAGAGGGTCTACCGCTCACTTTTTGGAAGACTCGTAATACCAGCGCTATGCAAGTCCCATTGAAAAAAGAGGATACGCAATTTACGTAAGTGAATTTGCAGTATTTCCAAGTCTGGCCAAAAAAGTGAGACTCGTAATACCAGCGGGCATTAAAAAGCAGCGTTCGGACCGGCCAACGCTGCTTTTTAAGCCTAACGCACAACTCGTAATCTAGCCGTTAGTGTTTTTTATTTTTTGTATGAGCGTTTATTTTTTTGGTAATTTAGTAATTTTTAATTGTAGATTTAAATAATTTGAGTAGGGTTAGGGTATTTTTAATATGTAATACTGTATAGTTAATTTAATTGGTAGTTTAATGTAATTTTAGTATAATAGTTAGGGTAGGTTAAAGGGCCATAATACCCAAATGTTTAAACACTTTAAAGTGATGCAGCATAGCTGTAAAAAGCTGACTAGAAAATATCTCCTGAACATCTCTATGTAAAAAAGATATTTTACCTCAAATGTTCCTCAGTAGCCACCTCCCATTGTAAAGGATTTCTAAGCAGCATTTTAGTGTGTCAGTTTCAAGTGATTTAGCATTATGAGTATTATGTCCCTTTAATTAATAGTTTAATATAGATTAATGTAATTCTACAGGTAAGTTTAAATTTATTATAAGATAGGGATGTTGTAATTTTAATGTAAAGTTAGAGGGTTGTTAGGTTTAGGGGTTAATAGCTTAATTTAGTTTATGGTAATGTGGGGCTGGTGGTTTAGGGGTTAATAGGTTTAGTTAGTGGTAGTGATGTGGGAGGCCAGGAGTTTAGGGGTTAATACGTTTATTTAGTTGTGGTGGGGTCCGGGAGCGGCGGGATAGGGGTTAATACTTTTATTTAGTTGCGGTGGGGTCCGGGAGCGGCGGGATAGGGGTTAATACTTTTATTTAGTTGCGGTGGGGCCTGGGAGTGGTGGGATAGGGGTTAAACATTTTAGTATAGTGGCAGCGTTTAGTGACAGGATATAAAGTTGGTAAAAAGTCGAATAGCAGCGAGATCGATGACTGTTAGTTAACAACAGTCCGCTGCTCATCGCCCGTACTTGGTGCGCGGCTTTTTGCCGGCTTTTTTTATAAATTTGGAGATCGTATTCAGGTCCGCGGCCGCGATGTTAGGCGAGCGTATTGGTGCCGTTGAATGCAACAAAGTTGACGGCTTGATAGATATCCCCCATTGCACGTATTACAAGTTGAAAGTAAAACCTGTTTGCTAACCTGATGCACGCAAAAAAAAATCCGAAGAATATTGCGTTCACATTAACATAATGCCCCATAGACTTCAATGGAGTGCAAAATGTGGGTGGGGGGACTAACACCCTCCTCGCATGCAGAGAGGGGGGTTTAGACAAAAAGATTGAGGGTGCAAAAGAAATTATTAGGAAGTGTATGTAAGGGAATGAAAAACTGTTTCAGTCTATGATCTAGAGTTTAAAGAATGGTGTGTGTGGATATGAGGGAAAAATGTAATTTTAGAGTTATCCGGATAAGAACATAAAGCAAGCGGTAAATGTATGATTTGAATATGATTAAAAAAAATGCAAATTGACAGTTTCATTGGGCTGGATTCATAGCTGCTAAGGATGTACCGAGGGTCCTCTCTGTAAGGGCAAGATCATTTTCCAAATTCATTAAAGGGACAGTCTAGTCAAAAGTAAACTTTCATGATTCAGATAGGGCATGTGATTTTAAACAACATTCTAATTTACTTTTATTATCAATTTTGCTTTGTTCTCTTGGTATTCTTAGTTTAAAGCTAAGCTTAGGAGGCTTAAATGCTAATTTCTTAGCCCTTGAAGGCCGCCTCTTATCTGAATGCATTTTGACATTTTTTTCACAACTAGAGGTCTTTAGTTCATTTGTGCCATACAGATAACATTATAAAGTTATTTTAGCACAGTGTTGGTTATGCAAAACTGGGAAATGGGTAATAAAGGGATTATCTATCTTTTTAAACAATAAACATTCTGGTGTAGACTGTCCCTTTAAGCCTGGTTTCCCCTATATTTTCCAGCTTGTAAGTTGGCTTCCTCCAATTTACATGTGGCAACTGTATTCTGTCTCAGTCTCTCTTTTGGTATGTGTCTGTAGTCTGTGCAATAAGTTATGTATTTATTTTGTTGATATTGTCTTTTAGCTATATGATGTTCAAACCTTGTCAGTACTTGTGATAATTTATAAATGTATATGCTCACTAATGGTATAACCTTAGCCTCCTCCAAATTTAACTTATCTCACTCTGGATCAAATTTTCCCAATTGGCCTTTTGACTGTCTTTGATTATGTCATTAACTAATTTATTTGAATCAGCTGAATGCTATGTCCTATAAATCTAACTCTTCTATAGGGTAGCATTGCTGGGGTTAGCATTGTAGGTTTAGATATCAGTACTGTATTGTAACATTATCTGTTCCAATCTGTTAAGTGAGCATTTATAAGTGAGGCATTAACAATTGGGCAAAATAATTATACTAGAATTAGAACAAGGATTGGACAAAGGACAAGGCAAATTCTATTGTAATAGTGTGTTTTATCCACTGATTCCCTATTTTGTAAAAATGCTCAATATCTTCATATTCCTTTTTGCTACCTTTTGTCTCTAGAACAAACTACTTTATTCAATTACTCCTTCCCCCTCATTACCTGAACTTTTCATTAGCCCATCTCTCTTAACCTCACCTTAATTTTTGTATTCATGAACTTAACACATTCCTAAAGACTCTCTCTCCCCCTTGCACCTTATCCCAAAAACCGTCTCATTACTGCAAATCTGCATCTCATCTAATGTCACTCTCTCTCTTGCTCATACTAGCTGCTGGTGACATCTCCCCTAATCCTGGTCCCCCACAACTTCCTAGCCTTGCACATCCATGTGTGCCTTTTAATAGATTTAAACACAAAACTCTGGTAACCTTAATCTCATAACTCTTACATCTAAAGCCATCACTCCCTTCCCGTGTGCACTCTGCAACAAGCTCACTTTTATCCATGACCTCTTTATCTCCCACTCTTTCAACCTTCTTTCAACCTTCCGGCTCTCATAGAAACCTGGGAGGTCTCCACTTCAGCCACACTCCTAGTTCTAGTAATAGACAAGGAGGTGGTGTAGGTATTTTACTTTCCTCTCATTGCACCTTTGAACATATACAGCCCTTCTCTTCCCTCACATTTTCATCATTCGAAACCCACATGATTAGCTTATTTTCTCTGCTCTCTATATGTGTTGCAGCCATTTACTGCCCCCCTGGCTCCTCAACTCAATTTATATATCACTTTGCTGCCTGGATACCTTATTTCCTTTCCTCAGACACCCCTGCCCTTATTCTTGGTGACTTCACCCTCCCTGTTGACAATCCCACTGCCTCCTCTGTAAAACAACTTCTGCAACTCACTTCCTCTTTCGGCCTGTCACAATGGACAGACTCTTCCACTCACAAAGATGGTCACTCCCTTGATCTGATTTTCAGCTATCGATGCAATATCTCAAGCTTCACAAACTCCCCTTTTACTCTTTCTGACCATAATCTCCTCACTTGTAACATCACATCCCTCCCTACAAATTTCCCTCCTTCTACCCCTCACATAAAACTTTACAGAAGCATTAAGTTATTAGATAAACAACAGCTCGCTAGCTCTCTCGAACCTCTCCTCTCTTCCATCACCTCATTTTCCTGCCCTGACCAATCTATCTGCCACTATAACTCTACCCTTACATCGGACCTTGACAATCTGGCCCCACCTACTATAGCTCAGAACACACATATATCATCCTCAGCTCTAGCATACTCCTCTGACAAGGTACCTACGCAGATGTTCCCAAATTGCTGAGCGACACTGGAGAAAATCTCGGATTTCGTCTGACTTTCTTTACTACAATTTCATCTTGACCTACTACTATTCTGCCCTTAATCTCTATAAGCAACATTACTTCTCTACTTATATGTCTACTCTTTCTTCAAGCCTAAAACGTCTGTTCTCTACTTTCAATACTCTTCTCCACCGACCCCCACCTCCTAATACAACTTCTCTCTCAGCTCAAGATTTTGCCAGCCACTTCAATAGCAAAATCGACTCCATCAGAAATGAAATCAGCTCTCAACATACTACCAGTCTCCTACCCCCTCAAAAGCTTGCAATCATCCAAAACCCTCTGAGCCATACATTTAGCTCTTTCACCCCTTTTACTGAGGAAGACGTTTTGGTGCTTATACTGTCCTCTCACCTGACTACCTGTCCCCTCGACCCCATCCCCTCACAGCTACTCCCCTCCCTCTCTTCTACCCTTACTCCTTGTGACGACCAGGGTTAAACAACCCTGCACCAGTCACTTGTTTGGCACAGAAAGGGTTAACATACCCTCTCCACTTTAACCAATCTGTCACAGTCTAGCTACTCCATCCAAGCCTGTGACTTAGTTCAGTGGGTTAACAACACTCTCTAGTCTGTCCTAGACTTAGAAATAAAATGCCCAAACTCCCCTTTAATGCCACCCACACTAAACTATCTCTAAACTGCTATAATTTAAGATTGATTATATGGGAAATATTAAGGAACCCAGACTAACAAATTAAATGCCAGAATACTATTTAGCCAAAAATAATCTAAAATCACAGTAATAACACTACCAGTCTCTTTCAGTAATGTGGTTTAAATATTAGACAAAGGCAAAAGCTTAATAAAGGAATGATTTATTATGCAAAAAAAGATGCACAGTGCATTATAATTAACAAATATGTTAACACAAAGGCCTCTAGTTATGAAGGTCTGTCGGACCACAAGAGCTGCTGGTGCAACGCCGCCCCCTGCAGACTCACGACCAATAGGCCGCCAGCAGGGGGTGTCAATCAACCCGATCGTACTCAATCGGGTTGATTTCCGGCGATGTCTGTCCCCCTGCTCAGAGCAGGCGGACAGGTTATGGAGAAACACGGGGCATCAAGCTCCATACGGAGATTGATACATTTGCCCCATTGAATTATACACAAGCAAACCGTTTTTAAAATAAAAAGGAGAAATAACAGAAACCTTATACTTTCTTAGCTTAGGTATCTGCACCAGGGAGATTGGCAGGAAAAGATGGTCACTCACTATATTGATACACAGCCTCCCATGTAGAATGATCAACTTGCATTTTTAGACACAAAAATGTATACCTGTTTCTCTGATATCAAATTGCTTGAACCAACCTTATTACAGAGGGGCCAGAAATATTCACTCCCCTCTTTTTATGACATGTCATAAAGTTAAGAGTCTTTGGCTGAAATTGTAGAACACCTTATAACTTCTGTTTTACATATTCTGCGCATACACCTATATAAGCAATTTCCCAGTGACATCATGAGAATGACTTTGGTACCAAATATGACAAAGTTGTCATATTTTCATCATTTAGTGTCATAATATGGTTAAAAGCATGTCTCAAGTTCTACTAGTGTCCTCTGATCGACCTTATCTAGCTCTGGGTAAAGGGCATTTGTCTCTTGTGCTGGCATTTTTACTTACTTGATGCATCAATAGATATGCAATAACAATAAGTGGAACTTAGAAACTATTTATTAGGGTTTCTGGTTTATCTAAGGAAAAACACAGCAGCACATTTCTTCTAAAAAAATGGTTTTAGCACACAAGCTAAAGAAAATTAACCCACTAGCATCTAAATCATGAGGTATTCATGACACCTCCCCCAAATAAGACACGCAAAGGGAAATGGCACAGAAGCCACTCCAGGTGTGGTTCAGTGGGAGCTTCCCCTTGATGTGATAACGCCATTCCCAGACAAATTGCACATAGCAGTTTTTCCATCATGATGCCCTCTAAATAAAAATGACATACAATTTGCTCTACCCAGCTAGTTTAATATATTGAAGGGACCCTCCCATCCAGCCTGTATCTTGTTCTGCCTCTCGGGTGTTAGTGCCAGAACATTCTGCCCCATCTCACACACTCCCTCTCTGGCAGTAGAATCCTGCAACTGTTCCTTTATGAATATGGCATCATACCCAGTTACAGAGGTTTCTGTGAGGCCAAGTTTATTGCCACAACCTTTGAACATATTGTGTGTGGTCAGCTTTTGATGAACTACCCAGGGATCTTTCCCTTCCATTAGAGTAGAATCCCTGTACTCCTGCACCTTGTTATGGTTGGTAAGGGGTTGTCTAACTGCATGCCCCATTTTCTCGACTGTGGGGTCTATCTGCTGGGAACTCTGACTATGCACTCCTATCAGTGTATGTGCTGAATGGAACTGTGGTGCTGTGCAAATACAATTCTCTGTATTTCTCCCAGTTGTATCTGCAGTCTGTGTAAGTCTCTGTCCCCTAGTCTGTGCAGCCTGCTTATAGGTCACAGATAAGGTTACTGGGGTCTCTGTCATCCAAAGTCATTCACACTCAATGTGGGGGTCCCTCAAAGAGTATCCTGTACCCTCCTCCCCCACACACTCTGGATTCTGGGGCACTGCTGCTTCTGGCACGGATTGGTCTACACTTTCCCTCTGCCCTCTCTCACAGTCAGCCTGCCATTTCCCATCCTCACACAGAATTTGGGATCCTTCTGACTCTGGCACAGACGTGCACACATCATCCAGCTGCCCCGTCCAGTCATTCACTCCCCTTATATTTTCACTCTTTTCTGTAGACTCCACTGTTTCAAGCGCAGACAGACACGCACCACCCATCTGCCTCTTCTCACAGTCAGTTTCTCCCTGTATTATTAAACTCTGTTCTACAGATACTACTGATTAAGGCACAGACAGCTACACACCATTCATCTGCATTTCTTTGCAGTCAGTCTCACACTGTACAGTTAAATTTGGTTCTCCAGATCCTACTGGTTCAAGCACAGACAGACCCACACCATCTATCTGTCTTTCTTCCCAGTTAGTCTCTCTTCTTACAATTTCACATCTCAGCACAGACACCCCCAGTTCAGGCACAGCACTTTGCACATATTCACTCTGTCCTCCCTCCTGGTCAGCATGTCTCTGAGCTTTTTTATACACAGCCCTTTGCACATCAGGCTCCATATTTAACGTCACTAGATCAAATATATAATTGTCAGGCACATACAAAAATAACAACCTGCACAGATCAGTACCCAGTAAAATATCATTAGTAATATTTTCAGATACCTCCACATTTTTTAGACCTCTCACTGCTCCCCAATCAAGATATACAGCTGCCATAGGCACTGCAAGTGGCATTTCCCCAATCCCTTTAACTGCTACAGTCCTGCCAGGAATAATGTCCTTAGAGCTCACCAGCCCTGTACACACAAGAGTCACTTTTGCACCTGTGTCCTTAAGCCCCAATGTTACCATATCTCCAACAGTCACAGGTTGTAAGTTGTCATGTTGCTTTCCTCTGGCCATGTAACAAACAACACAGATGCTGGTACTTCTAAGGGATTACTTCCTCCATCTGATTGTGCCAATTTCATCTTCTCTGGGCAAGTGGAACTGAAGTGGCCCACTTTGTTGCAAGCAAACCACCTGCGGATATCCCCCTGCCTAGGTGCAGCACTCGCCCCTCCTTTCCCAGAGGGAACAGAAATATTAAATAAAGGCACAATAGGCTTGGTAAAGGGGGGTCCTGAAGCAGCTCCTTTCAATGTTGATGCCCTTATAACAAAGGATTTTCTCCCATTCACTAGTGACCTTTTGGCTGTATAAAAATCTGCCAGCTCACCTATCTCCAATGCTGTTTTTGGCTTGCGATCTAGCACCCACTCCTGCACTTCTGCTGGGCATAGCTGCATGAATTGCTCCTAAACCATCAGATCTTCCAGGTCCTCCATATTGGCAATATTTAGCCCTCTGATCCACTGCTTAAAAGCTGTTGTCAGGCTTCCCACAACTGCAGTGTAGCTCTCTGGTGCACCCCTCTGCAGAGTACGGAATTTCTTTCTGTACACCTCAGGAGTGAGATTATACCTCCTCTGCAGTGCAGCCTTAATTGCATCATAGTCCTGATCAAACTCTGGAGGAAGTTCGGCAAAAGCCTCAAGTGCAGGACCTTTCAGACCAGGGTTAAGATACTTGGCCCACTGCTCCCTTGGCAGCTGGAACTGTCTGCAAACTTTTTCAAAGCTCCCTCTCAGCTTGGCGCTCAGCAGCCTGTCTCTCAGCTGCAGAAGTTTTATGTTCTTGGAATTTTAGGATCAGCTCCATGCACGTACTTGGATCTGCTGAGCCCATATGCTTTAGAACAGTTTGCAAATAACAGTCCAGGGGATCTCCATAGCTTGATGAATCACTGCCCACAGCTGCAGACATCTCTCCTGAGGATGCATCTTGTGCGGCCTGGCTGCTGTCATAGTCCATAAGCGCTTGTATCAATTCCTCTTTGGTTTTCCCACAGGAGGGAATATTTCTCTCCTGGCATAACAGTGCCCTCATTTCCTTGGTCTGCTGCTGGTATGCCTCCATAGTAAAAAATAAAATAAAATATATATATATATATTTATATATATATATATATATATATATATATATATATATATATATATATATATATATATATATATATATATATATAGAAAAGAAAAATAGAGAATAGGGAAGGGGACTGTTTGCCATGTTTAACTATATAATGCAGTGAGTTTAAGCTTTTGGAAATTGTGAGAGTCACGATTTCTTTTAGTGCTGGGATTTTCACACTAGCAAATCCACAAATCACTAAAATCTAATAAATGAAAATTTGCACCGCTGCCCACCAATTTGTGATGACCAGGATTCACAAACCCTGCACCAGTCCCTTGTTTGGCACATAAAGGGTTAACAGACACTTCCACTTTAATCAATCTATCACAGTCTAGCCACTCCAGGCAAGCCTGTGACTTAGTTCAGTGGGTGCAAGGCTTAACAACACTCTCTAGTCTGTCCTAGACTTAGAAATAAAATGCCCAAACTCCCCTTTAATGCCACCCACACTAAACCATCTCTAAGCTGCCACCACTTAAGATTGATTATATGGGAAATCTTAAGGAACACAGACTAACAAATTAAATCCCAGAATACAATTTAGCCAAAAATAATCTAAAATCACAGTAATAATACTACCAGTCTTTTTCAGTAAAGTGGTTCAAATATTAGACAAAGGGAAAAGCTTAATAAAGGATTGATTTATTATGCAAAAAATAATGCACATTGCATTATTAATAAAAAAAGATGTTAACACATAGATTTATACACAAGCGAACAGTTTTTAAAATAAAAAGGAGAAATAACAGAAACCTTATACTTTCCTAGGTTAGGTATTTGTGCTAGGGAGATTGGCAGGAAAAGGTGGTCACTCACTCTATTGTAGAATGAACAAATTGTATTGTTAGACACAAAATGTTATACCTGTTTCTCTGATTTCAAATTGCTTGACCCAACCTTCTTACAGAGGTGACAGAAATATCCACTCCCCTCTTTTTACGACGTCATAAAGTTCAGTCTTTGTCTTAAATTGTAGAACACATTATAACTTCTGTTTTACATATTCAGCACATACACCTATATAAGCAATTTCCCAGTGACATCATGAGAATTAGTTTGGTACCAAATGTGACATGGTTGTCATATTTTCATCATCTAGTGTCATAATATAATTAAAAAACATGTCTAAAGTTGTACTAGTGTCCTCTGATCGACCTTATCTAGCTCTGGGTAGAGGGCACTGCTTTTTGTCTCTTGTGCTGACATTTTTATTTACTTGATGCATCAATAGCTGTCAGCCGTATAGAATCAGTCCAGGACTAGGCCCAATTGCTAGAGTGAATATATCACACACACTAGCACACTGAGAGAAACCCAGGACATGACCAACTCAGAAATAAGAAGCAATAGTGAAGAAAACACAGAACTTAGTACTTACAGAAGATTCGGGAACACAGGAAAGCAGAGTACTGTATTCTAGTAGACAGGAAGCTGAGAGCCGGCAAAGCAGAGGACAGTATCACTGTCAGGATTATAACCTGGAATAGCTCCTGCTTGTTTTATCTGGGGTTGTACTGTTCCTTTAACTGCCTCCTTTTCACTTCCTCTCACTATAAATTCTAAGCACTCCTACAGATCCTTGCTTGGTATTGATCTGTTTTCCTTCACTAAGACATTCCTGCTAAGCCTCACTTGCAGACCGGATTGCAAGTTCCTCTATCTCTGCTTATTGTTTGACAAGCAAGATCTCTCTGCAGCTCCGGCACTTCTGCCTTCCATCTACAGTGCAGCCGGATCTATCGGATCACTCCGCGGTGACGTCACACGCCAACGGCACCGGTCGCATCAACTCCTTACTCCGGAGCTCCTGAACTGAAGCAGCTAGGAAGCCGCCTACACTTCCAGGGGTACCCTTCTGGCCTCACTCAGGTACACCCTGCCAACTATTTGTTATGTTGTAATAAGACTTTACCGGAATACAAGTATTTATCTTCACTCTGACAATAACGCTTGCCTGCTTGCTTTTTCTAAGTAAATAGTGACTGTCCTATTTTTGTGATCTACACCTGCTTGTTACTTACCTTGACTACATCTATTCTAAAAGAGCATTGTATACATAATGGTTATATCAGCTTACCTATCAATATGTTATATCTGAGTATAACACAGGTTTCAGATGTTAGGGGCTATGCTGCATCTATTCAGTGAAAACTCACATGTGGCAACTATCATAGTCTCCTTACTCTAAGTAAACCAGTATATAAAACTGCTCCATGAAAATTGTGGGACTCACTTTGCCTTCATAGGTAATTCTTATGAACTCCACATTTTTCACAGCAACAAAACAAAACTTTATTTTTTTGTGAATCTCAGCAGCTGAGGTCTGATAATAGAATTTTTCTTTCTCCAGTTTTGTTACAGCCTGACAGAATACCAAGCCATTAAAACATGGACCCAGCTGAGATGGCATCAGAAATACAAAACCTAAATCAGAAAGTAGATTTATTAACTGATGTGTTGAACACACTTAAGGCAGAAAATGTAGCTTTAAAGGCATACATTAAGGATTACCTGGAGACTAAAATACATGTGCCTGAGCCACAAATTAGTCTGCCAGAAAAATTTTATGGAGACAGGGCGCAATATAGAGATTTTAAAAATGCATGCTTGCTGCTGTTCACTCTGAAACCTCACTCCTACCCTAATGACAGGACTAGAGTTTTAACTATGATATCTTTTCTAAGAGGTGAGCCTCGTAGTTGGGCCAATAATTTCTTTGAGACTAATGAGACTATACTAAATTCATTAGATCAATTCCTCTTAGCTCTAGGTCAATTATATGAAGACCCATTCAAACAGCAGACTGCAGAGACCGCACTAAGGGCCCTGAAACAGAAAAAAAGAGTAGTCGAAGACTATATAACAGACTTTAAGAGATGGGCAAAAGATTCAGAATGGAATAATTTATCTTTGAGAAATCAATTCCGTCTGGGTCTCTCAGACGCAGTCAAAGATGAATTGTCCCGTACAGACATGCCTCCTACTTTAGAAGAATTAATGAAATTAACTATCACTATAGATAGAAGGATAAGAGAAAGACAACATGAAAGATCATATCCAGACACATACACTAAGAAAACCTCTAGTAGTACACCCATAGCATCTCCTAACAAATCTAACATTGAGGCCATGGAGATTGGATTCTTAAGAGGGCCACTAAGTCCTCAAGAGAAGACCAGGCGAAGAGAAAACAACCTCTGCCTCTATTGCCCCTCTGACGAACACTCGGTTAAAGAGTGTCCTGCCCTACTGAAATCCAACAAGGGTGAGTCATACACTTCCATTGACTGCTGTAGTATACAGTCAGAATTCCAGTTACCCGTACCATATAGGGATTTCACTGATGTTTTCAGTAAGACTGAGTCAGAAAATCTTCCCCCACATAGGAAGTATGACTGTCCTATTGAATTGGTACCTGGAGCAGACATACCATACGGTCACATTTTCCCTCTGTCTTAACCAGAGCTCACACATTTAAAATCATACTTAGAAGAGAATCTGAGGAAGGGGTTCATTCGGCCCTCCACTTCATCAGCTGGAGCTGGAATATTCTTCGTTAAAAACAAAGATGGCTCGTTACGGCCAATAGTTGACTATAGACAACTCAATAAAGTAACAATAAAAAAACGCTATCCCCTACCGTTGATCCCCGAGTTGATAGAAAGGCTAGAAGGGGCTAAATACTTCACAAAATTGGATTTGAGGGGAGCTTATAATTTAATCCGAGTACGAAGTGGTGATGAGTGGCTCACGGCGTTCCGTACTCGCTACGATTTATATGAATACACCGTAATGCCCTTCGGGCTTTGTAACGCCCCGGCCACATTTCAGCATCTAATTAACGATCTCTTTCGAGATTTTTTGGATGTTTTCCTCGTCATCTATCTGGACGATATCCTTATCTACTCCAAAAATTTATCTGAACATATCATACACGTCAGACAGGTCCTCTCTAGATTAAAGAGTAACTTCCTATATGCTAAACCAGAAAAGTGTATATTCAACACACAAAGCATTAGTTTTTTAGGTTATGTGATCACAGCAGATGGAATACACATGGAAGATACTAAGATCCAGGCTATTGTAAACTGGCCTCCACCAAAAAACCGAAAAGAGGTACAAAGATTTCTAGGCTTTGCAAACTTTTATCGTAAGTTTATAAAGAACTTTTCTAGCATAGCAAAACCTTTAACTACTTTAACCAAAACTAATATACCTTTCAACTGGAATCATGACACCCAAAAGGTCTTTGAGTTATTGAAACATCGGTTCACAACTGCACCTATTCTAAGGTTCCCTAACCCCGACCTACCTTATACCCTTGAGGTGGATGCCTCGGACGTGGCTGTGGGTGCTGTTCTCTCACAGCGATCAGGCATTGACCAACCACTTCATCCTGTGGCATACTTTTCTCGCTCGTTATCCACCTCAGAACAAAACTACCCTATTGGGGACAAGGAGCTTTTGGCTATTAAGCTGTCTCTAGAACATTGGCGTCACCTTTTGGAGGGTACCACGATTCCTACAGTCATCTACACCGACCATAGGAATCTACAATACCTCAAAACTACCAGAACACTTTCTTCGAGACAGCTGAGATGGAACCTCTTCTTTTCCAGGTTCAATTACCAAATTGTCTACCTGCCAGCAAATAAGAATCAGAAGGCAGATGCCTTATCAAGATTACCAACACATCAACGATACCAGAATCAAAAGGAGACTGTTATTCCTCTGGAGAACTTTATTTCCTTTGTTATTGACTCCAACTCCTGTCTCTCCCATGAACAGGAGGAAGACTTAACTAAACCATCCTCCCTTCTACGAAAAGAACGTGATGGACTCTATTACTTCCAAACTAAACTATATATTCCCCCCAACCTAAGACAGTTGATTCTTCAATCATCACATGATTCCCTCCTAGCAGGGCACCCTGGAGTCAGGAAGACACAAGACCTCATTACTCGCACTTACTGGTGGCCAGGAATGTTAGAGGAGATTAAAAAACATGTTCTCACATGCACTGAATGTACTACATCTAAACGTGCCAAGCATCCACCCTATGGACTTCTAATTTCGCTTCCGACCCCTAACAGACCTTGGTTAGACATAGCTTTAGATTTCATAGTTGATCTTCCGAAGTCACAAAATATGACAAGCATACTTGTCGTTGTAGATCTGTTCAGTAAAATGTCGCACTTCATTCCCTACCATAAATTGCCAACTGCTTCAGAAACCATTCAGTACCTCATCTCTCATGTTTTTAAACATCATGGAATACCCAACTCCATGCTAACAGACCGAGGCACTCAGTTTTCAAGTAGACTCTGGACCGAGTTCTGTAAGGCTTTCTCCATTGACAAAAAGCTTAGCACTGCGTACCATCCCCAGTCGAACGGTCAAACCGAAAGGTCAAACCAATGGCTAGAACAATTCCTTAGGACCTACTGCTCTTCTCAGCCATTGCATTGGGCAACACATCTTCCCTATGCGGAGTTTTGCTTCAATAATACTATCCATTCCACAACTAAACAAACCCCTTTCTACGTGAACTATGGGTTCCATCCTAAATTCCAGATCCTTCCGGATAACCAAAGTTCCTCACCTAACATCTCTGATCTATCTGTTCTCATAGCCTCAAATTTCGCCACTGTGAAAGCTGCAATTGAGGAAGCCAAGAAAACACACAAGTATTATTATGATAAAAGAAGATTGCCTTCTCCAGAATACTCTATCGGTGACTTAGTCTGGTTGTCTACCAAAAACCTCAAGCTGAACACCCCTTGTAGGAAACTCTCTCCATTGTTCGTTGGTCCTTATCCGATAACTCATGTCATTAACACAAACTCCGTCCGTCTTGAGTTACCTCAGTCCATGAAGGTACACCCCACCTTTCATGTCTCCCTTCTGAAACCTTACAGGGATCTGAGAAACTCCACGACTGTTCCTTTTACCCCGCAAGTCGCTGTGGACCCCAATACGGAGTATGAGGTTCTATCTATTCTGGACTCACGCAGGCGTCAAGGAGTACTACAATACTTGGTCCGGTGGAAGGGTTATTCTCCTGATGAGGATTCCTGGGAGCCTGCTGCTAATATCTCAGCTCCCAGGTTGGTTGCCTTGTTTCACCGAAGGAACCCTGACCGTCCGTCTCCTTGAGCACCGGAGTTGCTCCTTGAGGGGGGGGTCCTGTCAGGATTATAACCTGGAATAGCTCCTGCTTGTTTTATCTGGGGTTGTACTGTTCCTTTAACTGCCTCCTTTTCACTTCCTCTCACTATAAATTCTAAGCACTCCTACAGATCCTTGCTTGGTATTGATCTGTTTTCCTTCACTAAGACATTCCTGCTAAGCCTCACTTGCAGACCGGATTGCAAGTTCCTCTATCTCTGCTTATTGTTTGACAAGCAAGATCTCTCTGCAGCTCCGGCACTTCTGCCTTCCATCTACAGTGCAGCCGGATCTATCGGATCACTCCGCGGTGAAGTCACACGCCAACGGCACCGGTCGCATCAACTCCTTACTCCGGAGCTCCTGAACTGAAGCAGCTAGGAAGCCGCCTACACTTCCAGGGGTACCCTTCTGGCCTCACTCAGGTACACCCTGCCAACTATTTGTTATGTTGTAATAAGACTTTACCGGAATACAAGTATTTATCTTCACTCTGACAATAACGCTTGCCTGCTTGCTTTTTCTAAGTAAATAGTGACTGTCCTATTTTTGTGATCTACACCTGCTTGTTACTTACCTTGACTACATCTATTTTAAAAGAGCATTGTATACATAATGGTTATATCAGCTTACCTATCAATATGTTATATCTGAGTATAACACAGGTTTCAGATGTTAGGGGCTATGCTGCATCTATTCAGTGAAAACTCACATGTGGCAACTATCATAGTCTCCTTACTCTAAGTAAACCAGTATATAAAACTGCTCCATGAAAATTGTGGGACTCACTTTGCCTTCATAGGTAATTCTTATGAACTCCACATTTTTCACAGCAACAAAACAAAACTTTATTTTTTTATGAATCTCAGCAGCTGAGGTCTGATAATAGAACTTTTCTTTCTCCAGTTTTGTTACAGCCTGACAATCACTTTAAGGCAGGAAGAGGGTAATCCAATAGGGTGGTCAGGCAAAGCAGAGGTCAGTATCACTTTAAGGCAGGCAGAGGGTAATCTAATAGAGTGGTCAGGCAAAGCAGAGGTCAGTATCACTTTAAGGCAGGCAGAGGGTAATCCAATAGGGTGGTCAAGCAAAGCAGAGGTCAGAGTCACTTTAGGCAGGCAGAAGGTAATCCAATAGAGTGGTCAGGCAATGCAGAGGTCAGAGTCACTTTAGGCAGGCAGAGGGTAATCCGATAGAGTGGTCAGGCAAAGCAGAGGTCGGTAAATAATGCAGGCAGATAGAACAGTCACACAGGACAAAAGCACGTACCCAGGAAACAGAAGCAATCCAACAAACGGGCTCAGAAGTACAGTCCCGCAGGAGATTTAAAGACCTGCCTTACGTCATCAGAGCGAGTCGACTGAGAGACCACGTCATGTTGCTAGGCAACGTGATGCTACAGAGGAGAGCAGACGGATCTGGGAGCCGCGGTGACATAGCAATGATCAAATCCATGACAATAGCTATGCAATAACATTTGGTCAAGTGGAACTTAGAAAATATTTCTTCTGAAAAAAAACAAATGTTTTTAGCACACAAGCTAAAGAAAATTAACCCATTAGCATCTAAATCATGAGGTATTCATGACACCCTTATACTCACACACCTTCAACCTCTCCCTCAGCACCGGTATATTTCCCTCATCTCTACAACACGCACTGGTCACACCTAGCCTCTAAAAAAACTTTCTCTCGATCCAACCTCACCATCTAACTACCGTCATTACCCATTTCCCTACTCCCTCTTGCCTCAAAGCTTCTTGAAAAGCTAGTATATGCATGTCTATCCCATTTCCTTACATTAAACTCCCTCCTTGACCCACTGCAATCTGGATTTCTCCCTATCTCTCCACAGAGACAGCAATCACCAAGGTTACCAACAACCTACTTACAGCAAAATCCAAAGGCCACTTCTCTCTGCTTATCCTCTTTGATCTGTCTGCAGCCTTTGATACTGTTGACCACCCTCTTTTGCTCCAAACCCTCCAATCCTTCTGCATTGCAACACAGCTCTCTCCTGGTTCTCTTCTTACCTGTCTAACTGTACCTTGAGTGTAGCCTTCTCTGGGGCATCCTTTGCCCCGTTACCACTTTCTGTTGGGGTACTGTAAGGCTCTGTCCTCGTTCCCCTTCTCTTCTCAATCTACACGTTATCATTAGTTTCCTTAATAAAGTCCCACGGGTTTCAATATTATTGTATGCCGATGACACCCAAATCTACCTCTCTGCACCAGATCTAGCTCCTTACTTGCTAACCCTTGTCACTAATAGTCTTTCTCATATCTCATCCTGGATGTCCTCTCACTATCTTGAGCTAAATATTACCAAAACTTAGCTCCATATTTTCCCCCCGTCTTCCAAAATCTCCACTCCACCCCCCCCCATTTCTCTATAACTGTCAATAACTCCATCATTACCCCTACCCCGCATGCCCGATGTCTTGGGGTCACACTTGACTCAGATCTTTCTTTCAGTCTTCACATTCAGTCCTTGGATAAAGCCTGCCGCTTCCTCCTTGAAAAATATCTCTAAAATTAGACATTTCCTTACACAAGACACAACTAAGATTCTAATCCACTGTCTCATCTTTTCCCGCCTCGACCACTGCAACTCCATCCTCTCTGGTTTCCCTTGCTGCCGCCTAGCTCCTTTCCAATCCATTCAAAAGTACTGAGATAATGGGTAGTAAAAGCTGGGGAATGGGTAGTAAAGGTAGTAACTATCCTTTTTAAACAATAAATAAATCAAGCAGACTGTCCCTTTAAATTTCTTTTTTATAGTAAAAAAAAAATGTCCCTCTTGTGGACAAAAATTAGATTTTTCTTAATTTTCAAAGGAAAGTAACACAACGTGGTATATGTTTGTTTTAAAATTCAGTTACCTTGAGGTATGCTCACAATATATAATTTAGTAAATGTTGAATAAATATATACATTTTGAGTAAAAAAAGGATATCATAAAAAAAATAAAAAAAAATAAAAACATTTGCTATAATAATAATAATAATAATAATAATAATAAAACATGGTTGCAAGTTATTACTTCAATATTCTTTTTATATCAGACAGACAGATGGTTGACTCAGATTATACTCCCTTCTAATCACTTAGGAAGTCTGCAAAAGCATTGCTTGGAGAATTAGTCACCCAGCTTCTGCTAACGCTGTTCTGATAGGACACTGGAAATCCTTTAACCCCTAGTTTACAAATAGGATCTGCAATATGTTGTTAAGTGTCCTTAGGCTACATCACTGTTTGTTTACTGTTTTTCTGAATGACCGTCTATCAGCTGTAGAAAATATTTCTTTGCAAACATCTACATTATCAAATGTTTAGCTATATTTGGTTATTTATTTTTATTTATTTTTTAACCTGAAAATCAATTTATTGAAAAGGCATATACTGAGTTGTATTATGCACATTTTGTAAGATAACACTCAAGGATGGAGTGGATCCAAAGCTTTTTGTGAAAATCTGTGTAAACAAATAGCAATAAAAGATAAGACACACTGAATTCACTAGTTAGTACTGGTATTTAAAGTGATAAATCCTGAATATTCTCTGTAAAATCATAGTGTTTTCCCCTACTTCTAAGTGTATATTGATGTGCACCACAATATCTAGAGTCAATGTCGGCAGAAGTATAAATTGATACAAAATTTTTGTAACTAGTAAATACATGCTAGACATAATGATGTATTCAAAGCAAATAATAGCCTTGAATAATATGTAGGTGTATTTTTACAATTATTTTAGTTTTGTTAAATATTGAAAATATAAGCGTTAAGTTTTAGTTTCTATAAAGTAATGGGTGCCTCTGTTTTGAAAAAATAGCGAAACTGTAAAATCAGCGGACTGTGTCATTTTCTGTGGCATGGTATCAGCAGTTTCACAAGTTCTTACCTTAATTCGCATGCGTGCCACGTCATGGCATTTCTGCTCACACACTTCAGTGCTTCAGTTTCACACACAGAGGTGTAGTTTGTATATGTAAGGCATGATGGGTAATGTAGTTTAACACAGACCCCCTTTTGATGTTTTTGTTTAACTGAGGGCAAAAGCAGCATTTCTTATTATACTGCCAACAGATTTGTATTAGACTCCATTATATATTTAAAAGTACTGTTTGTATTTTTTTTTCTCAATAAAGTTGTTTTAAAAATATCAGCATATTTAAAGGGACAGTCTAGTCCAAAATAAACTTTCATGATTCAGATAGAGAATGTCATTTTCAACAATTTTCCAATTTACTTTTATCACCAATTTTGATTTGTTCTCTTGGTATTCTTAGTTGAAAGCTAAAGCTAGGAGGTTTATATGCTAATTTCTAAGCCCTTGAAGGCCGCCTCTTCTCTCAGGGCATTTTGACAGTTTTTCACCACTAGAGGGTGTTAGTTCATGTTTATAATATAGATAACACTGTGCTCTCGCACGTGGAGTTCAGGTGAGCCAGCTCTGATTGGCTAAAATGGATGTCTGTCAAAAGAACTGAAATAAGGGGGCAGTGTGCAGATGCTTAGATACAAGGTAATCACAGAGGTAAAAGGTGTATTTATATAACTGTGTTGGTTGTGCAAAACTAGGGAATGGGTAAAAAAGGGATTATCTATCTTTTTAAACAATAACAATTCTGGTGTAGACTGTCCCTTTAAGGTTCAGTTTATTAATTTATCAAAAATATTTTTTTTGTCACTTGTTATAACTGTATATTACAGTGATATAAATAAAGGTACTATAGTTCTTTGAAATAAAAATACATTACCCATCATGCCTTACATATACAAACTACAACTGTGTGCACGAAACTGAAGCCCTGACGTGTGCGAGCAGGAATGTCATGATGCAGCACACAGGTGCATTAAGGTAAGAACTTGTCAAACAGCTGAAGCCAGGTCACCGGAAGTGACTTGGTTCGCTATTTTTTCAGAACACCGCAATGTTTGAACTAATTTTCTATTTATCTCTGTGCAAACAAAGCTGTGTGGTATCCCTTTTTTGACAGTTACTTTTATTGCCTGTTTTATATCTGTCTCTAATTGTCTTCTGCAGGGGAAACATATAGTGGAGCCCATTACTTTTTAGACACTCAGTGGAATTTAAAAAAACAACAATTTTCAGAGTTATATTACAGGAAAAGGGAACAAAACAAATAATGAAAGTATATTGCAAAGTTTTTTAACTACACATAATTAAACATTTTATATTACAATTTCATACTGTTTAATATCCCTTAAAAGATGATTTAATCATGTGGTCAGCACATCTGTGCACTGCACACTACATTTTAGTTGTGCAATTAAAGGGGCATTAAACACTTTGAGATATTAATATAAAGGCCCCTATTTATCATAGTCTGGCGGACCTGATCCGACAGTGCGGATCAGGTCCGCCAGACCTCGCTGAATACGGCGAGCAATACGCTCTCCGTATTCAGCATTGCACCAGCAGCTCACAAGAGCTGCTGGTGCAACGCCGCCCCCTGCAGACTCACGGCCAATCGGCCGTCAGCAGGGGGGTGTCAATTTGATTTCCGGCGATGTCTGTCTGCCTGCTTAGAGCAGGCGGACAGGTTATGGAGCAGCGGTCTTTGTGACCGCTGCTTCATAACTGCTGTTTCTGGCGAGTCTGAAGACTCGCCAGAAACACGGGCCGTCAAGCTCCTTTCGGAGCTTGATAGATAGGCCCCAAAATGTTTAATTGTATGTAGTAAAACAACTTTGCAATATACATTTAATATTTTTGTTCCCTTGTCCTGTAATTTAATTTTAAATATTGTGGGCTTCCCAAATTCCTGTTAAAAGTAGAAGCGCAGACTCAGCTGTAATCCACACAGTCATTGGTCGCACATTCTAGTGAGCCATTTATAAATGGCCTTAGCAGAAAAAGAAACCTAAGTTACAATATGGCAGTGCCCCCTGCTTTATGGACATTAGAATGTTAGCCTTGTTTATTCAATATTTTAAAAACACATGTATATATTATTCTCAGGCTAATATTTGCTCTGAATACATCATTCATTTAGTGATTTATTTAGTGTTTATTGTCCCTTTAAAAGCACTGAAGATGTTTGGCAAGCTGCAACATTTTACATTGAAACGCATTATATAACATAGCTGGACAATTTGGTACTGTTAAAAGATTATTCAAGTAAAAAAAAAAATAGTTCCCCATAAATCTTTAATTATGCATAGTAAAAAAAAACTTTGCAGTGCACTTTCATTATTTATTTTGCCTACTCTTCCTGTAATTGGAACTCAGTGAGGCTTTAGTCAGTCTCTTAAAATGTAGAACCTTTATACTCTACACTCTGTACAGTGTTTGCTTAATTTGTGCAGGAGCCTATTTAAATCTGCCTCTAATCAGCCACAACAAAGATTAACAACACTCCACAGACTTCCCAAGTGGTGTGGCCTTGGGCTGCATAACAATGCAAATTTTGCTTACAAGATGGCAATTTATTCTATATGCAATACTGTACTTAATTGTAGAAATTCTATGGATATAAAAAATATGACTTTGATGCCACTTTAACATCATATCTGGAACCTATCCATTTAGAAAAAACAAACACAATGTCAAACAAAAACATGGTTACCAACAATCCTGTTTGTTAAATCCCTTAAAATGATTTACTAGCTATAAAATGACATTCTCTTTGTCAGAAAATGTAATTTTTTTTCCTAGTGATGTTGCAAAGCTATATGTTTAACCCCTAGAAAGGGGTTAAACACATAGTTAAAATATCACTCAGGACCCACTGAGCACTGCAGGTCCCAAGTATAAACCACTAATCGCACTTCTGCGTCGTGCAACTAGCACTGCTGATTGGATCAGCAGCAGTTTCCTCTCAGGACCAGCAGTGCTCTAGCAATGCAGTGATAAAATAATAAAATAATGAATTAGAGCACATCATTGTATTACAGGCCCGGTAAGTATGTTTATCTCTAGGGACAGTTATAAATGAGCTCACAAAATGCTGTAGGGTCCGATTTTGGGATTGTGTAGAATAGAAAATCCAGTTTTTCCAGAATTACAAAAAAAACACAGAAAAAAATAACGAAAATACATTGCAAAACATTTTTTTACTAGCCATAATGAAATCTTTTTTTTATTATTTGAATGCCCCTTCCAGAAAACATTTTTTACTGAAATGTAGTTATGAGGGCATATGCTTGCCTAAGCTCAGGAATGCAGGTCTGAAAATTATGATTGTTATTTATACAACACAAACAAATATATACAGTATTTATGTACATACCCCAAATTAATGGCCTAGATTCAATGTAACCTGTTTGTGAAACTATAATCTAATGAAAGAAGATTGACACAACATTGCAACTCAAAACAAAAATTTGCGGGATTCTTAAAGATTTTTGAATGCCACTCGTCACAGCCACCATTCCCAGCTGGTCAAATATCATAATTATGATCCATGACAGCAGAACTAACCTAAGGAGGTGCAAGATAGTATGTGTGAGAAGCAAACACACTAGGCGTTTACAACATTTATTTCAATCACTAACACCAATACACTCAACAAGTATAGTCCAAGTCAAGATGCCAATGAAATCTATATGTTTATAATGTTCCCTATGGTTCATTTATGCTTAAATCAAGCACATTCATTTTAATTTTCCATTTACTTTACTTAGTTGTAGAATTTCACCAATTTAAAAAAAGAGTGATTTGATAGTGTGAGAAAATGCTTTGATTCTCCCTAAGGGACTTACAAGCAAAGTAATATTATTTTAATTTTTCATTGCCAGACAGTCTGAGCGGCCAAATCCAGATTTTTTTTCAAAATTCTCTATGCATTTGATATCTCTATGATTGCTTTCCATCCTAGAGCCACTTTCAGTTCTCATTTTACCATAAAGAATGTCTGTCATAGATCACTGTTACTTTTACAGTGGTTTCCATACATACATATAAAAGTTATAGAAATTTGAGAAAGAAAAACCTTCTATGTATGCCTATCATTAGTTTAGTTTTTTTTTACTTGTTTGTTCTTTAGTGGCTGAGCAAGCAATGGGAATACACCTCTCTTTGGGAGCTTTATATCTCCGTTTCAAACAAATAAAGTTTGCCTAAAAACAAACAAAAATCATTTTTTAGCACTGCAGAATATGGATTCGCTTCCATTGAGTCTTTAAAAATGGAGCTGTAAGCTACTGAAGTTGCCGACAGCTAAAAGTAATTTATAGCACCATTTTAGTACCAGGTTTCCATTTCCATTACATTTTGCAGTCGCTCTTTTCGTGTAGGTGTAAGTTAACGTATTAACGCTTCCATCCAATGTCGAATTTATTGAAAATCAATTAGTTGCTATGGTAACCCGACTTTTATACAATTTACGTTTACGTTTATGTTCTTGCATATATTTTTATATTTAAATACATACTGATATTTCCATAATAACATAAGTGCAACTACTCCTATACATGGGACAACAATAAATATTACATATTAAAATGTGTTTCTACATTGAATCAATCGCATTATTTCCAAGTTTTAAAATTTAATTGGGAAATAGGCCTCAAAAAGCTAATTTTCCTCTTTTACACCTAGTTGAGCTGGGTGTAATTTTTATCGACAGCCGCCGATAGTGTATTAACATTTTTTTTCCTTTCATTGGAAACCTGGTGCTTAATGGCTTCTAATACTTTCTATGGGACGTGAAAACATTTTCGGCAGCCAGACCCCAGCTGCCGATATTGAGGCATCGGAAAAAAGTCTATAAACGACATTGCTTCCGACAGCATATTTATCAGTTTGTGACCTTATGCAAACCTAATTACGGCTCAATGTAAACAGGCCGTATGTTGGAAAATAACAGAAAATAAATAAATTGTTAGGTGAGATATACATTTCTACAAAGTACAGTCAATTAAGTTGTGACACACAGAACAAAAAAGAAAAAAGGACAAGACTACAATCTAGTTTCTAAAGTAAGTGGATTCAGCACTCTTTTATAATTTTTATGAAAAAATTATTTTAATAATTAGAAAAAAAATATATAAAAACAGCACATTCTGAACGGTTTCAAAATGCTTGCACCTACATTATTGAACTTGTAAACTGGAATGTGCCTTTGTGACTGTGAGTTCAACAATGTAGGCACGAGCACTTTGAAACGTACTCTTGTGACGTTTGGACTTAGCGTCCCCTATAAAAACCTGGTAATGCAGGAGCAATATTTTAAGGTTCTCTTAGGCAGATACAATGTTGCAAGCGGGATCACACTTTACAGTTTAAGTATTGTTGAAATCTAGTATAGGAAGATAAGTTCTTTCAATAGAATTACATAGTCACCATCTTGTTTTCAGATCACGCAAAAATGTAAACAGTGCTTTAGCAAACAATAGATATAAATATTGTAAAAAAAAATACTTTAAAAGTATCTTTATCGTGCTAGAAAAATTATGCACAGACAGCCCATCCTGACAACATAATAGATGTATTCAGATGTTTTAGCAGTGGCGTGAATAGAAACAGCTTACCTAAGAAAGTCACAATTGTGCAATCCCCTTTTAAAACTTTGTGTTCGCGTAGCACGGAAGCTTTGCGCTCACAAAAGTGCACTTCCATAGGCTCCAATGGGAGCCTCTTTTTTTGGGGGTAGTTTGGGCACATTTTAAAAATTAACCAGAGGTCTGACCATTGGTTATTTATTGCATGCCCGTAAATGGGCAAATTTGCCCATTTACGGGTACATGATAAATGTGCGTTCAACTTGTAGTCTATGCTTATATGCGCATGCACACCTGCTGCTTCCTTTTATGTCTTCTGGGGGAGCATTATTCCGGTCACATGCTATCGACATTGTGTCTACACTGATGCATCACTTAGTGTTCTTGGCTTGTCCCATGTATTTGGTGCTCTCTGTGTTTGATCCTATTTTAATAATTTGACATTGTACCTCTTATGCTGAATCTGGTATTTGCATGCTGCCAGGAACAGTAGTTTGTCAATGCTAATCTCTGAGTTTTGATTCTGTGCCTTTGCTTTGGTCTTGTTACCTCTTTCTACTTTCCATTCGGTACCTAAAACTAGAAAAAAAATTAGCTCAATTTTGTAGATAAATTACTTTATCTCTTTTATGAGGAAAATCTAAAACTGCAAGCTTCTTTTAATGTACTCTACATAAATAAAATAGTTCCATTAATAGCTAATGTATCATACCTAATTCATCACTCTGAGCTAAATAATTATCAGTACCAAAGTATTTAAATATGCTCTTGCAGGCTTTTATTAATGCTTTGTTTACAGTATCAGTACACGTCTCAAGCTATCATCCACACTGTGGCAGTCAAGCAAAGAACTTGACAACACAGTAATATACTCTATACTTATAATACTTTAAAAGTATCTACATAGTTATAGAAAAATTATGCACAGACAGCCCATCCTGACAACATAATAGATGTATTCAGATGGTTTAGCAGTGGCGTGAATAGAAACAGCTTACCAAAAGATCCGAAGAAAGTCACAATTGTGCAATCCTCTTTTAAAACCTTGCGTTTGCGTAACACGGAAGCTTTGCGCTCACAAAAGTGCACTTCCATAGGCTCCAATGGGAGCCTCTTTTTTGGGGGGGAGTTTGGGCACATTTTAAAAATTAACCAGAGGTCTGACCATTGGTTATTTATCGCATGCCCGTAAACGGGCAAATTTGCCCATTTACAGGTGCATGATAAATGTGCGTTCAACTTGTAGTCTAGCCCAATATTAGTTAAATCTTGTTAGTTCATTTTATTTTTTATTTATAATTCATGACTGTTGATTTCTTATCCTAATTTTACTTCAGTGGCAAATAAAAAAAGTTTGGTAACATTTTTTACAGTGTTTTATGTTTAGCCAGAGTGCTACGTTATGTGTTTATTCTAACTGGTCGGGGTACAAAAAACATTACACCTTATGCCTATTTTATAGGGGCCAAATGCCTTGACATGAGTGACAGTCATAAGAAACCAGGCTCTAAACTCATGACCCGCTTTACTTGAGGATATAAAAAAATATTACAAGTTCACTTGCACAAGCTATTGATAAATAATGATCCCTATACTTTCAATGATGAGCATAAAGTGGAAAATGCAGGCTTGTATTACAAGTTCATGGTTAACCATTTCTCTCAAGCGGGAATTAACACTGGAAATGTTAACCAAATTCAAAAAGTCACTTCAATTTGTCATACAAGGCTAAACTTCAAATCTAGCTTATTATGTTTTTTTACATTATTTCAAGAATAATAGAGAATGATCTACATTCATTACAACTATATTGGTATCTGTTTTATAGTCTTAGCTATTATTTGGCCCCGAAAGGCGTAACTAGAAATCACAGGGCCCAGGTTCAAGAATCTAAGAAGGGGGCCCAGTCGCAGTTGCAACCTCTGCACCCCCTGTAGTTCCGCCCTTGCCCCGAAATGTAAATATATTAAACGGCCAGTTATATGTTATCTTGCACAGCAAACAAGAATCAATATAAACACAAGAATACATAAATCAAGATTGCAACATCTAGAAAAACCATTGTGCGATGTTAGTATTTATCTTCAAATGATTGTAATATTAAGTTACAGTATCGTCATTTTTCAAAACAGGATTTTTCTCTGCAATCACGTCATATTGAATAGAATGTAATTCTTACGCAGTGTTTATTCACTGTCAACATCTATTTACAAGTTTTTAAAAATACAAACATGAAAAAGATCAGTATGTAAAAGATGTGATGTGGTGAAAAAAAATGTTTTCAGGTTGTGAAATTAATGTTATTTCTTTTAAAAAATAATTAAGAAGCATTATCACATTATTGATTAATCTATTTGAGCTGGGGCAATATGGATAGATTTGGCATGTGTGTAGGATGTGCCAAAAAAATAAGCAGTTCGAGATTTCCTTATTTGTCAGTGAGCTTCTAGTCCCATAGACCAGTATTGCACAAAACATCCACTTCCTGTTAACGCTTCAGGGACAAATGTGTTTTTGTGTATCATCGCTTCATTAGATGCACATGCTTATATGCGCATGCACACCTGCTGCTTCCTTTTATGTCTTCTGGGGGAGCATTATTCCGGTCACATGCTATCGACATTGTGTCTACACTGATGCATCACTTAGTGTTCTTGGCTTGTCCCATGTATTTGGTGCTCTCTGTGTTTGATCCTATTTGATTAATTTGACATTGTACCTCTTATGCTGAATCTGGTATTTGCATGCTGCCAGGAACAGTAGTTTGTCAATGCTAATCTCTGAGTTTTGATTCTGTGCCTTTGCTTTGGTCTTGTTACCACTTTCTACTTTCCATTCGCTACCTAAAACTAGAAAAAAAAATTGCTCGACTTTGTAGATAAATTACTTTATCTCTTATATGAGGAAAATCTAAAACTGCAAGCTTCATTTAATGTACTTTACATAAATAAAATAGTTCCATTAATAGCTAAAGTATCATACCTAATTCATCACTCTGAGCTAAATAATTATCAGTACCAAAGTATTTAAATATGCTCTTGCAGGCTTTTATTAATGCTTTGTTTACAGTATCAGTACACGTCTCAAGCTATCATCCACACTGTGGCAGTCAAGCAAAGAACTTGACAACACAGTTATATACTCTATACTTATAATTTCCTTTGAAATAGCAGTAACACATGTGGCTGTCCTAGAAAAAATGCATTCCCAGTATGTAAACTGTATTATTCTGTAATTGTAAAAGCTACAAGGTATATAATAGAGGTGTCCAACGTTTCAACAACAGAGGGCACTTTAGCATTTTTATTTTATTTGAAGGGGCTTGAACACATTTTAAATTAAATCAACATATATACACTATATAGCACATGTGCAATTCTTTTGCAAGATAAGTGCCATAAGCTTACATATAATCACAGTCCAAGAAACATATGCATTAGATCCACAGTGAAGACAACAATGAGCTAGATACCAAGTTACATTATTATTTGCATACAGGGAGAGGTAGAGGAGCAATGTGACCAAACAAAAGTAACTAGAGTGTTGATTTAAGAGCACTACACCAAAATGTCTGATCTTAGTACTGGCATGGTGCTAGTGACGATTAATTTAAAATATATGAGAGTTCTTTCTCAGATGATGGTCAAATATATATCTTTTAGGTAAACACTGTGGCATCTACTATACAATCACCTGATAGAATAATATTCATACAACATATTATGGCAGTGGAGTATCACTATCTCACTTCCCAAAATATATAGCTGGAAAAAGACCCTTTCTTAAATGAGTGTTCCTGTTTCTATCTAGATGCCAGGTGATTGTCCATACCTATGATAAAAGCATAATTATAAGGATTATAGTCTCCTAACTGGAGAAATATGTAATTAAACCCCTCATTTGAAACTGTAGGAATCCACCATTAAAATAATGTTTTTTTAATGGCCTAGTAGTTATAGTAACATTAATTAACTTGTGCTTTCTTGTTTCTTTTAGGGCTCAGTGCCTGTAAATACAAATGAGGATATCATAAACCATGTAAGGTTACATTTTGAGAAAAAGTAATATAAAATGATTTATTGGTGTAAATATAAAATTTGTGGTTATTTTAATATATATATATATATATATATATATATATATATATATATATATATATATATATATATATATATGTTAAACAAGTTTGGTCAGGGGTAATAATGTGTACAATGTCAAAATGAGTTAAGGCACGCCACCTTGAAAAAAAAAACAATTATGCAGATATTGACAACAATAAAACATTGAAATTTAATATTTTAATTTCAATTGCTATGTTATCACAAAAGAAGGAAAATAAATATGTACAAAAAGTGTAAAAAAATGTTTCATAGTCCTATCATGGCTATCTAAAATGCTTTAGATTTTGTTCCCACCATTTAGCTCTCTTCTTGTTTTATTATATATGACATTATTATTAGTATCAATTTGTACAATGCCACAGATTCTGAAGTGCTATAAACATAGGTGTAATATAAAAAGGTAGCATTTAAGGAAAAATTATGCACCAGGTGAGTAGGTGTGAGGCCCTCCCAAGAGTTACCAAGGTGCTCTACAGGACAGCTGGGCTCGTAAGCTTACAAGCTGTTTCAGTGAAGTCAAATTTGTATTTTATTTGTCCTCCAATGTACTATTCTGACTGCTTTTTGTAAATAGTTCTTAATTTACAGTAATTTGGGTATTTAAGGAAGAGCATGCAATATGTAGTTTCCAAGTTTTTTATGTCTGATTAAGAACTTAAATGTTGGCTTCAAGAAAGTTTTTCTTGCAATTGATGGATTGATATTTATATTAACATTATTAGTAATAGTAATCTCCAACCAACAACTTGTTCTCTTATCAATGCTTAGTAGGGAATCAAAATAAACTTGAAATCTGAATCAAATTCCACTAAAAGTGGGGTTTTTTGTTTGTTTTTTTACAGTATCTATAGTCTATATCCCTATTAAGGGTATCTTTTTCTTTAAATCAAAATGTTTATTTTTCTATTGTGTCAGAGATAAAAAAAATATGCTAAACATTAGTGTTCATAAATGTTTATATTTTTAAAACTATTATTATAATTTATTGTTAAAGTTTCATGGTAAAAAAAGAAATACTAATACATAATACAAGGGTAGAGCCCTGCTTGTAGGAGCTTACAATCTAAAGGGTATTGAAAAGATTTTTTGCTATGTCCTGGCCTTTATAACTACTAAGATTTTTATTTGAAGGTTTCCTATAAATGAAAACAAGTTAACCTGAAAAGTAAATCGATCGGTGCTGCTGGAAGGGATGAAGTGTAATCCCTTAATAATCAGTGGTTGTTAAGTCCCTGTCGGGGCACGGGAGGACAGATTAATACTTAGATTATCAAGATCATTTACCTGCCAGTACTTTTTCTGCCATCTGGATCAGATAGAGGTATGATAAGGTTCTTCACTCACTTGATCAGTCAATTACTTATTAATTATTCTGTACACAATTGGCACAAAATACATTTTTTTATAAAATGTCTTTTAGAAATATTGTAGATTTTTAACATAGAGATTGATCTGTAAATTTGCAATAAGGCTGTAAAAATCTATTACTCCAGGAATGTTTTATAAGGACAATAATTTCTTTGCATACTTGTTTAGTCTATGAAAAAAAATCGTAAACGTTATTAAATTTGCCATTTTATTGATCAACAACATATGTATATAAAATGAGACAAAGGTGTACAAAACAAAAGTATGAAAGTAAATTAGCATATCAGTAATTAAAAGTGCTATAGGACAGTTTATCCTCTGTCTCAGTCAAGTTTGTGCCTGGGGTGACAATGTCAAAACCCCCAAAATAATCACACACTATTAGAGGTAAAATATAATGGTTTTATTAACAGATAATTAGCAAATTAAGAGATACTTAGCTTCAGTGATAGATCACACAAGCTCTAGAAAGCTGTTAGGTTACACAACTACATGCATTGGTCTTAAAGGGACATTAAACACTTTGAGATGGTAATATAAAATGACATACCGTGTGTGTGTGTATATATATATATATATATATATATATATAAACTTTGTGATATATCTTCATTATTTATTTTGTCCCCTTTTCCTGTAATTCCATTCTGAAATTGTGAGCTTTTCAGTTCCTGTTAGAAATTGTAGTGCAAAACACCATTATATTCTTAGCCATTGGCTGCACACTCTAGTGACCTATTTATTACCAGTCCTGAATTGGCCACAGCTAAAACTTATTTTGTCAATATTTACAGCTAATGAAATGAAAAAATACATCTACATGCTATTCTCAGACTAATATTTTCTTTGAATGCATCAATCTATATAGCATTCATTTAGGCCTAGATTTGGAGTTTGGCGGTAAAAGGGCTGTTAACGCTCCGCAGGCTTTTTTCTGGCCGCACCATAAATTTAACTCTGGTATCGAGAGTTCAAACAAATGCTGCATTAGGCTCCAAAAAAGGAGCGTAGAGCATTTTTACCGCAAATGCAACTCTCAATACCAGAGTTGCTTACGGACGCGGCCAGCCTCAAAAACGTGCTCGTGCACGATTCTCCCATAGAAAACAATGGGGCTGTTTGAGCTGAAAAAAAACCTAACACCTGCAAAAAAGCAGCGTTCAGCTCCTAACGCAGCCCCATTGTTTCCTATGGGGAAACACTTCCTACGTCTGCACCTAACACTCTAACATGTACCCCGAGTCTAAACACCCCTAACCTTACACTTATTAACCCCTAATCTGCCGCCCCCGCTATCTCTGACCCCTGCATATTTTTTTTAACCCCTAATCTGCCGCTCCGTAAACCGCCGCAACCTACGTTATCCCTATGTACCCCTAATCTGCTGCCCTAACATCGCCGACCCCTATATTATATTTATTAACCCCTAATCTGCCCCCCTCAACGTCGCCGACACCTGCCTACACTTATTAACCCCTAATCTGCCGAGCGGACCTGAGCGCTACTATAATAAAGTTATTAACCCCTAATCCGCCTCACTAACCCTATCATAAATAGTATTAACCCCTAATCTGCCCTCCCTAACATCGCCGACACCTACCTTCAATTATTAACCCCTAATCTGACGACCGGAGCTCACCGCTATTCTAATAAATTGATTAACCCCTAAAGCTAAGTCTAACCCTAACACTAACACCCCCCTAACTTAAATATAATTTACATCTAACGAAATAAATTAACTCTTATTAAATAAATGATTCCTATTTAAAGCTAAATACTTACCTGTAAAATAAATCCTAATATAGCTACAATATAAATTATAATTATATTATAGCTATTTTAGGATTAATATTTATTTTACAGGCAACTTGGTATTTATTTTAACTAGGTACAATAGCTATTAAATAGTTAAGAACTATTTAATAGTTACCTAGTTAAAATAATAACAAATTTACCTGTAAAATAAATCCTAACCTAAGATATAATTAAACCTAACACTACCCTATCAATAAAATAATTAAATAAACTACCTACAATTACCTACAATTAACCTAACACTACACTATCAATAAATTAATTAAACACAATTCCTACAAATAAATACAATTAAATAAACTAGCTAAAGTACAAAAAATAAAAAAGAACTAAGTTACAAAAAATAAAAAAATATTTACAAACATAAGAAAAATATTACAACAATTTTAAACTAATTACACCTACTCTAAGCCCCCTAATAAAATAACAAAGCCCCCCAAAATAAAAAATTCCCTACCCTATTCTAAATTAAAAAAGTTACAAGCTCTTTTACCTTACCAGCCCTGAACAGGGCCCTTTGCGGGGCATGCCCCAAGAATTTCAGCTCTTTTGCCTGTAAAAGAATAAATACAATACCCCCCCCCAACATTACAACCCACCACCCACATACCCCTAATCTAACCCAAACCCCCCTTAAATAAACCTAACACTAAGCCCCTGAAGATCTTCCTACCTTGTCTTCACCATCCAGGTATCACCGATCCGTCCTGGCTCCAACATCTTCATCCAACCCAAGCGGGGGTTGGCGATCCATCATCCGGTGCTGAAGAGGTCCAGAAGAGGCTCCAAAGTCTTCCTCCTATCCGGCAAGAAGAGGACATCCGGACCGGCAAACATCTTCTCCAAGCGGCATCTTCGATCTTCTTCCATCCGGTGCGGAGCGGGTCCATCTTGAAGCAGGCGACGCGGATCCATCCTCTTCTTCCGTTGTCTCCCGACTAATGACGGTTCCTTTAAGGGACGTCATCCAAGATGGCGTCCCTCGAATTCCGATTGGCTGATAGGATTCTATCAGCCAATCGGAATTAAGGTAGGAATTTTCTGATTGGCTGATGGAATCAGCCAATCAGAATCAAGTTCAATCCGATTGGCTGATCCAATCAGCCAATCAGATTGAGCTTGCATTCTATTGGCTGATCGGAACAGCCAATAGAATGCGAGCTCAATCTGATTGGCTGATTGGATCAGCCAATCGGATTGAACTTGATTCTGATTGGCTGATTCCATTAGCCAATCAGAAAATTCCTACCTTAATTCCGATTGGCTGATAGAATCCTATCAGCCAATCGGAATTCGAGGGACGCCATCTTGGATGACGTCCCTTAAAGGAACCGTCATTAGTCGGGAGACAACGGAAGAAGAGGATGGATCCGCGTCGCCTGCTTCAAGATGGACCCGCTCCGCACCGGATGGAAGAAGATCGAAGATGCCGCTTGGAGAAGATGTTTGCCGGTCCGGATGTCCTCTTCTTGCCGGATAGGAGGAAGACTTTGGAGCCTCTTCTGGACCTCTTCAGCACCGGATGATGGATCGCCAACCCCCGCTTGGGTTGGATGAAGATGTTGGAGCCAGGACGGATCGGTGATACCTGGATGGTGAAGACAAGGTAGGAAGATCTTCAGGGGCTTAGTGTTAGGTTTATTTAAGGGGGGTTTGGGTTAGATTAGTGGTATGTGGGTGGTGGGTTGTAATGTTGGGGGGGGGGGTATTGTATTTATTCTTTTACAGGCAAAAGAGCTGAAATTCTTGGGGCATGCCCCGCAAAGGGCCCTGTTCAGGGCTGGTAAGGTAAAAGAGCTTGTAACTTTTTTAATTTAGAATAGGGTAGGGAATTTTTTATTTTGGGGGGCTTTGTTATTTTATTAGGGGGCTTAGAGTAGGTGTAATTAGTTTAAAATTGTTGTAATATTTTTCTTATGTTTGTAAATATTTTTTTATTTTTTGTAACTTAGTTCTTTTTTATTTTTTGTACTTTAGCTAGTTTATTTAATTGTATTTATTTGTTGGAATTGTGTTTAATTAATTTATTGATAGTGTAGTGTTAGGTTAATTGTAGGTAATTGTAGGTAGTTTATTTAATTATTTTATTGATAGGGTAGTGTTAGGTTTAATTATATCTTAGGTTAGGATTTATTTTACAGGTAAATTTGTTATTATTTTAACTAGGTAACTATTAAATAGTTCTTAACTATTTAATAGCTATTGTACCTAGTTAAAATAAATACCAAGTTGCCTGTAAAATAAATATTAATCCTAAAATAGCTATAATATAATTATAATTTATATTGTAGCTATATTAGGATTTATTTTACAGGTAAGTATTTAGCTTTAAATAGGAATCATTTATTTAATAAGAGTTAATTTATTTCGTTAGATGTAAATTATATTTAAGTTAGGGGGGTGTTAGTGTTAGGGTTAGACTTAGCTTTAGGGGTTAATCAATTTATTAGAATAGCGGTGAGCTCCGGTCGTCAGATTAGGGGTTAATAATTGAAGTTAGGTGTCGGCGATGTTAGGGAGGGCAGATTAGGGGGTTAATACTATTTATTATAGGGTTAGTGAGGCGGGTTAGGGGTTAATAACTTTATTATAGTAGCGCTCAGGTCCGCTCGGCAGATTAGGGGTTAATAAGTGTAGGCAGGTGTCGGCGACGTTGAGGGGGGCAGATTAGGGGTTAATAAATATAATATAGGGGTCGGCGGTGTTAGGGGTAGCAGATTAGGGGTACATAGGGATAACGTAGGTGGCGGCGCTTTGCGGTCAGAAGATTAGGGGCTAATTATTTTAAGTAGCTGGCGGCGACGTTGTGGGGGGCAGGTTAGGGGTTAATAAATGTAATACAGGGGTCGGCGGGGTTAGGGGCAGCAGATTAGGGGTACATAAGTATAACGTAGGTGGCGGTCGGCAGATTAGGGGTTAAAAATTTTATTCGAGTGGCGGCGATGTGGGGGGAGCTCGGTTTAGGGGTACATAGGTAGTTTATGGGTGTTAGTGTACTTTAGGGTACAGTAGTTAAGAGCTTTATGAACCGGCGTTAGCCAGAAAGCTCTTAACTCCTGCTATTTTCAGGCGGCTGGAGTTTTGTCGTTAGAGCTCTAACGCTCACTTCAGAAACGACTCTAAATACCAGCGTTAGAAAGATCCCATTGAAAAGATAGGATACGCAATTGACGTAAGGGGATCTGCGGTATGGAAAAGTCGCGGCTGAAAAGTGAGCGTTAGACCCTTTAATCACTGACTCCAAATACCAGCGGGCGGCCAAAACCAGCGTTAGGAGCCTCTAACGCTGGTTTTGACGGCTACCGCCGAACTCCAAATCTAGGCCTAAGTGTTTAATGTCCCTTTAAGCAATTACAAACTTTTATAATACGGACAAAAATTAGAAGCATATGCATTAGTAACAAAGTATGTATTTTCCAGAAAACATTATTAGGGCTAGATTTATCAAGCCCCTTTCTCCACTTTCAAACCGCTGCTTCCCAGCCCTGTTCTCCACCTCTTAGGTAGAGAATTTCAATCTCTCTGGTCTCTTCCGACCGGGAGATCGACAGCTCCTGCCCGCATGTGATTGGCTGTGCGCGGGCAGGGGGCGGTGTTGCATGTGAGTGCAAAGGAGTGCTTGTGTGCAATGGTAAATGCCCGCCAGAGGTGAAGCCAGATGGACGGGGGCGAATATGTCCGCCCCTGTCCACCAGTTTTTGATAAATTGAGCCCTAAATATGAGAACAAGCAAACCTAAACGTATGATGTTGACTGAATCACTATATGAATACTCAAACACTTACACTAGTATAAAATAAACTAGATAGTCATTTAGTAGTTTATATATTTGAACTATATATATAATATGAACTAAACACAATTTGTTTTATAAGTAAGTGCCTTATAATTATTATAATAGGGTAAGGTTATACAATGTCAATGCATATTTTGGCCTTTATAAGCAGACAAAAGCCAAATGTGCACCATACTCACTACATGATCACAATTTTAGGTTCAGAAAGAGCTTCCATTAAAAGTTTTCTGAGAGTTTCCATTATAGGCCTGAGTTTTCAGATGTTTTAGAGCCTGTGTTGTATTTGGCTAAAGTCTGATATTTCCATACTAGGAAGTTGTCATTATCACAGATAAACTTTTCTAGTAAAAAATTCCAAAAGGTTAATGTTATTTAAAAAGATTAGGCTGTAGATAGTGTGCACATTTTGCTACAATATGTATCCATACAGGTCAAGCCATAAGCATATTGAAATGCTGATCACTACATGTGAAAACCATAAAGTTTGTCTATTAGCTTGAATACTTTACAAAGCATTATATCTTTGTATGAAAATGACATGCAAGTGTGTAATTTGTTATATATTTAGACTTCTAATTTTATATATATAAAAAAAACACCCCTTTATGCTAAAGTTATTTTTAATGTCGTTGTGATCACAAATCAGTGCAATATAACAGATGAACTCTGTGTATGAGGTGACCATTTTTTTAAATTTAAAACCAGGACATTTAAAATAGCTCAGTCAGCATGAGTAATCGTCGCTGTCATAGAATATAAGTTGAATATATTGCAGAGTATGCTTATCTTTTTTTTCTTTAAGTGAAATAATACAATAAAATGTACTTCTTTTATATATATTATATATTATAAAAGTAATTTTCTGGTAAAAAACACAAATATTTGATATGGGTAGATTAGTACATAATTGTATACTTAATAAAGAATTATTATTACTTCGTCGGATGTTGGTCTTGGTCTGAGGGGGCAAAGTCACCGGTCCAGGATCGAGGGGGGTGAAGACGCTGATCCTTGTCCAAAGGGGCGAAGGCATCAATCCTGGTCCAAGGGAGCAAAGTCATCGGGTCCTGGCAAAGCAGTGAGGTGAGTTGTGAAAGTGGCAGAGCGAAAAGCTCGCATTCTATTGGCTGATGGGAACAGCCAATAGAATGCAAGCTCAATCCTATTGGCTGATTGCATCAGCCAATAGGATTGAACTTCAATCCTATTGGCTGATTGCATCAGTCAATAGGATTTTTTCTACCTTAATTCTGATTGGCTAATAGAATTCTATCAGCCAATCGGAATCTAAGGGACGCCATCTTGGATGACATCACTTAAAGGTACCTTCATACGTCTTTAGTCGTCGGATGAAGAGGATGCTCCGCGTCGGATGTCTTGAAGATGGACCTGCTCCGTTCTGGATGGATGAAGATAGAAGATGCCGTCTGGATGAAGACTTCTGCCTGTCTGAGGGACCACTTCACCCGGCTTGGATGAAGACTTCTCCCGGCTTTGTTGAGGACTTCGGCCTGGCTTGGATGAAGACTTCTCCCGGTAAGTCGATCTTCAGGGGGTTAGTGTTAGGTTTTTTTAAGTGTGTATTGGGTGGGTTTATTTTTTAGATTAGGGGATTGGGCTTGCAAAAGAGCTAACTGCCCTTTTAAGGGCAATGCCCATCCAAATGCCCTTTTCAGGGCAATGGGGAGCTTAGGTTTTTTTTAGATAGTATTTTATTTGGGGGGTTGGTTGTTGGGGGGGTTGTTTGTATTTTTTTTTAAATGTAAAAGAGCTGATTACTTTGGGGCGATGCCCCGCAAAAGGCCCTTTTAAGGGCTATTGGTAGTTTAGTTTAGGCTAGGGTTTTTTTTTATTTTGGGGGGGCTTTTTTATTTTAATAGGGCTATTCGATTAGGTGTAATTAGTTTAAATATCTTGTAATTTGTTTATTATTTTCTGTAATTTAGTGGGGGGGGGGGTTAATTTATTTAATTATAGTGTAGTGTTAGGTGTTAGTGTAACTTAGGTTAGGTTTTATTTTATAGGTAAGTTTGTATTTATTTTAGCTAGGTAGTTATTAAATAGTTAATAACCATTAACCTAGTTAAAATAAATACAAACTTGCCTGTAAAATAAAAATAAATCCTAAGATAGATACAATGTAACTATTAGTTATATTGTAGCTAGCTTAGGGTTTATTTTATAGGTAAGTATTTAGTTTTAAATAGGAATAATGTAGTTAATAGACATGTGCGGTTCGTTTCGGATTAATTCGTAAATTCGGTAAATTCGGTAAATTCGGAGATTTGGATCGATTCGGATTTCCGAATTAAAATACTTCCGAATCTACCGAATGAATCCGAAATAGCTGCCGTATCTCCGAATAAATCCGAATTAGCTCGTTAAAATTCGGCATTTCCCCATAGGAAACAATGGGAGTTTCGGCTGAAAAAAAACTAACACCGCAGCCCCATTGTTTCCTATGGGGAAACACTAAGGCCTAGATTTGGAGTTCGGCGGTAGCCGTCAAAACCAGCGTTAGAGGCTCCTAACGCTGGTTTTGGCCGCCCGCTGGTATTTGGAGTCAGTGATTAAAGGGTCTAACGCTCACTTTTCAGCCGCGACTTTTCCATACCGCAGATCCCCCTACGCCATTTGCGTAGCCTATATTTTCAATGGGATCTTTCTAACGCTGGTATTTAGAGTCGTTTCTGAAGTGAGCGTTAGAGCTCTAACGACAAAATTCCAGCCGCCTAAAAAAAGCAGGAGTTAAGAGCTTTCTGGCTAACGCCGGTTTATAAAGCTCTTAACTACTGTACCCTAAAGTACACTAACACCCATAAACTACCTATGTACCCCTAAACCGAGGTCCCCCCACACCGCCGCCACTCGATTAAAATTTTTAACCCCTAATCTGCCGACCGCCACCTACGTTATATTTATGTACCCCTAATCTGCTGCCCCTAACCCCGCCGACCCCTATATTATATTTATTCACCCCTAACCTGCCCCCCACAACGTCGCCGCCAGCTACTTACAATAATTAACCCCTAATCTTCCGACCGCAAATCGCCGCCACCTACGTTATCCCTATGTACCCCTAATCTGCTGCCCCTAACATCGCCGACCCCTATATTATATTTATTAACCCCTAATCTGCCCCCCTCAACGTCGCCGACACCTGCCTACACTTATTAACCCCTAATCTGCCGAGCGGACCTGAGCGCTACTATAATAAAGATATTAACCCCTAACCCGCCTCACTAACCCTATCATAAATAGTATTAACCCCTAATCTGCCCTCCCTAACATCGCCGACACCTACCTTCAATTATTAACCCCTAAACTTCCGATCGGAGCTCACCGCTATTCTAATAAATGGATTAACCCCTAAAGCTAAGTCTAACCCTAACACTAACACCCCCCTAAATTAAATATAATTTAAATCTAACGAAATTAATTAACTCTTATTAAATAACTTATTCCTATTTAAAGCTAAATACTTACCTGTAAAATAAATCCTAATATAGCTACAATATAAATTATAATTATATTATAGCTATTTTAGGATTAATATTTATTTTACAGGCAACTTTGTATTTATTTTAACCAGGTACAATAGCTATTAAATAGTTAAGAACTATTTAATAGTTACCTAGTTAAAATAATAACAAATTTACCTGTAAAATAAATCCTAACCTAAGTTATAATTAAACCTAACACTACCCTATCAATAAAATAATTAAATAAACTACCTACAATTACCTACAATTAACCTAACACTACACTATCAATAAATTAATTAAACACAATTGCTACAAATAAATACAATTAAATAAACTAGCTAAAGTACAAAAAATAAAAAAAGAACTAAGTTACAGAAAATAAAAAAATATTTACAAACATAATAAAAGTATTACAACAATTTTAAACTAATTACACCTACTCTTAGCCCCCTAATAAAATAACAAAGCCCCCCAAAATAAAAAATTCCCTACCCTATTCTAAATTAAAAAAGTTACAAGCTCTTTTACCTTACCAGCCCTGAACAGGGCCCTTTGCGGGGCATGCCCCAAGAATTTCAGCTCTTTTGCCAGTAAAAAAAAACATACAATACCCCCCCCCAACATTACAACCCACCACCCACATACCCCTAATCTAACCCAAACCCCCCTTAAATAAACCTAACACTAAGCCCCTGAAGATCTTCCTACCTTGTCTTCACCATCCAGGTATCACCGATCCGTCCTGGCTCCAAGATCTTCATCCAACCCAAGCGGGGGTTGGCGATCCATAATCCGGTGCTCCAAAGTCTTCCTCCTATCCGGCAAGAAGAGGACATCCGGACCGGCAAACATCTTCTCCAAGCGGCATCTTCGATCTTCTTCCATCCGGTGCGGAGCGGGTCCATCTTGAAGCAGGCGACGCGGATCCATCCTCTTCTTCCGATGTCTCCCGACTAATGACGGTTCCTTTAAGGGACGTCATCCAAGATGGCGTCCCTCGAATTCCGATTGGCTGATAGGATTCTATCAGCCAATCGGAATTAAGGTAGGAATTTTCTGATTGGCTGATGGAATCAGCCAATCAGAATCAAGTTCAATCCGATTGGCTGATCCAATCAGCCAATCAGATTGAGCTCGCATTCTATTGGCTGTTCCGATCAGCCAATAGAATGCGAGCTCAATCTGATTGGCTGATGGGATCGGCCAATCGGATTGAACTTGATTCTGATTGGCTGATTCCATCAGCCAATCAGAAAATTCCTACCTTAATTCCGATTGGCTGATAGAATCCTATCAGCCAATCGGAATTCAAGGGACGCCATCTTGGATGACGTCCCTTAAAGGAACCGTCATTAGTCGGGAGACATCGGAAGAAGAGGATGGATCCGCGTCGCCTGCTTCAAGATGGACCCGCTCCGCACCGGATGGAAGAAGATCGAAGATGCCGCTTGGAGAAGATGTTTGCCGGTCCGGATGTCCTCTTCTTGCCGGATAGGAGGAAGACTTTGGAGCACCGGATTATGGATCGCCAACCCCCGCTTGGGTTGGATGAAGATCTTGGAGCCAGGACGGATCGGTGATACCTGGATGGTGAAGACAAGGTAGGAAGATCTTCAGGGGCTTAGTGTTAGGTTTATTTAAGGGGGGTTTGGGTTAGATTAGGGGTATGTGGGTGGTGGGTTGTAATGTTGGGGGGGGGTATTGTATGTTTTTTTTTACAGGCAAAAGAGCTGAAATTCTTGGGGCATGCCCCGCAAAGGGCCCTGTTCAGGGCTGGTAAGGTAAAAGAGCTTGTAACTTTTTTAATTTAGAATAGGGTAGGGAATTTTTTATTTTGGGGGGCTTTGTTATTTTATTAGGGGGCTTAGAGTAGGTGTAATTAGTTTAAAATTGTTGTAATATTTTTATTATGTTTGTAAATATTTTTTTATTTTCTGTAACTTAGTTCTTTTTTTATTTTTTGTACTTTAGCTAGTTTATTTAATTGTATTTATTTGTAGCAATTGTGTTTAATTAATTTATTGATAGTGTAGTGTTAGGTTAATTGTAGGTAATTGTAGGTAGTTTATTTAATTATTTTATTGATAGGGTAGTGTTAGGTTTAATTATAACTTAGGTTAGGATTTATTTTACAGGTAAATTTGTTATTATTTTAACTAGGTAACTATTAAATAGTTCTTAACTATTTAATAGCTATTGTACCTGGTTAAAATAAATACAAAGTTGCCTGTAAAATAAATATTAATCCTAAAATAGCTATAATATAATTATAATTTATATTGTAGCTATATTAGGATTTATTTTACAGGTAAGTATTTAGCTTTAAATAGGAATAAATTATTTAATAAGAGTTAATTAATTTCGTTAGATTTAAATTATATTTAACTTAGGGGGGTGTTAGTGTTAGGGTTAGACTTAGCTTTAGGGGTTAATCCATTTATTAGAATAGCGGTGAGCTCCGATCGGAAGTTTAGGGGTTAATAATTGAAGGTAGGTGTCGGCGATGTTAGGGAGGGCAGATTAGGGGTTAATACTATTTATGATAGGGTTAGTGAGGCGGATTAGGGGTTAATAACTTTATTATAGTAGCGCTCAGGTCCGCTCGGCAGATTAGGGGTTAATAAGTGTAGGTAGGTGTCGGCGACGTTGTGGGGGGCAGATTAGGGGTTAATAAATATAATATAGGGGGCGGCGGTGTTAGGGGTAGCAGATTAGGGGTACATAGGGATAACGTAGGTGGCGGCGTTTTACGGAGCGGCAGATTAGGGGTTAATAATAATATGCAGGGGTCAGCGATAGCGGGGGCGGCAGATTAGGGGTTAATAAGTGTAAGGGTAGGGGTGTTTAGACTCGGGGTACATGTTAGGGTGTTAGGTGCAGACGTAGGAAGTGTTTCCCCATAGGAAACAATGGGGCTGCGTTAGGAGCTGAACGCTGCTTTTTTGCAGGTGTTAGGTTTTTTTTCAGCTCAAACAGTCCCATTGTTTCCTATGGGAGAATCGTGCACGAGCACGTTTTTGAGGCCGGCCGCGTCCGTAAGCAACTCTGGTATCGAGAGTTGCATTTGCGGTAAAAATGCTCTACGCTCCTTTTTTGGAGCCTAACGCAGCATTTGTTTTAACTCTCGATACCAGGGTTAAATTTATGGTGCGGCCAGAAAAAAGCCCGCAGAGCGTTAACAGCCCTTTTACCGCCGAACTCCAAATCTAGGCCTAAGTCTGCACCTAACACCCTAACATGTACCCCGAGTCTCTAAACACCCCTAATCTAACACTTATTAACCCCTAATCTGCTGCCTCCGCTATCGCTGACACCTGCATTATTTTATTAACCCCTAATCTGCCGACCGAATATCGCCGCCACCTACATTATAACTATTAACCCCTAATCTGCTGTCCCTAACACCGCCGACCCCTACATTATAGTTATTAACCCCTAATCTGCCCCCCCCAACGTCGCCGCAATCTAACTACAAGTATTAACCCCTAATCTGCCGACCCGATATCGCCGCCACCTACATTATAACTATTAACCCCTAATCTGCTGTCCCTAACACCGCCGACCCCTACATTATAGTTATTAACCCCTAATCTTCCCCCCCCCAACGTCGCCGCAATCCTAACTACAAGTATTAACCCCTAATCTGCCGACCCAATATCGCCGCCGCCTACATTATAGCTATTAACCCCTAATCTGGTGTCCCTAACACCGCCGACCCCTACATTATAGTTATTAACCCCTAATCTGCCCCCCCCAACGTCGCCGCAATCTAACTACAAGTATTAACCCCTAATCTGCCGACCCGATATCGCCGCCGCCTACATTATAACTATTAACCCCTAATCTGGTGTCCCTAACACCGCCGACCCCTACATTATAGTTATTAACCCCTAATCTGCCTCCCCCCAACGTCGCCACAATCTAACTACAAGTATTAACCCCTAATCTGCCGACCGCAAATCGCCGCCACTATAATAAATGTATTAACCCCTAAACCGCCGCACTCCCGCCTCGCAAACACTATAATACATTTTATTAACCCCTAATCTGCCCTCCCTAACATCGCCGCCACCTACCTACAATTATTAACCCCTAATCTCCCGCCCCCACCGTCGCCGCTACTATAATAAGGTTATTAACCCCTAAACCTAAATCTAACCCTAACACTAACACCCCCTAACTTAAATATAATTTAAATAAAACGAAATAAGTTTACTATAGTTAAATAAATGAATCCTATTTAAAACTAAAGACTTACCTGTAAAATAAACCCTAAGATAGCTGCAATATAACTAATAGTTACATTGTAGCTATTTTAGGATTTATTTTTATTTTACAGGCAACTTTGTATTTATTTTAACTAGGTACAATAGTTATTAAATAGTTATTAACTATTTAATAACTACCTAGCTAAAATAAATACAAATTTACCTGTAAAATAAATCCTAACCTAAGTTACAATTACACCTAACACTACACTGTCATTAAATTAACTAAATAAATGAATCCTATTTAAAACTAAATACTTACCTGTAAAATAAACCCTAATATAGCTGCAATATAACTAATAGTTACATTGTAGCTATTTTAGCATTTATATTTATTTTACAGGCAACTTTGTATTTATTTTAACTAGGTACAATAGCTATTAAATAGTTATATAGTTATTGACTAATTAATAGCTACCTAGTTAAAATAATTACAAAATTACCTGTAAAATAAATCCTAACCTAAGTTACAATAAAACCTAACACTACACTATCATTAAATAAATTAACTACAAGTACCTACAATTATCTACAATTAAATAAACTAAAGTACAAAACCCCCCCACTAAATTACAAAAAATAAAAAACCACTAAATTACAAAAAATAAAAAAATATTACAAGAATTTTAAACTAATTACACCTAATCTAAGCCCCCTAATAAAATAACAAAGCCCCCCAAAATAAAAAAAAATGCCCTACCCTATACTAAATTACAAAAGTTAACAGCTCTATTACCTTACCAGCCCTGAACAGGGCCCTTTGCGGGGCATGCCCCAAAGAAATCAGCTCTTTTGCCTGTAAAAAAAAAACACAATCCCCCCCCCCCACATTACAACCCACCACCCACATACCCCTACTCTAACCCAAACCCCCCTTAAATAAACCTAACACTACCCCCCTGAAGATCTCCCTACCTTGAGTCGTGTTCACCCAGCCGGGCCGAAGTCTTCATCCGATGGGGCAGAAGAGGACATCCAGACCGGCAGAAGTCTTCATCCAAGCGGGGCAAGAAGAGGTCTTCCATCCATCATACAAGTACCAAAATACAAACAAACACTAAATTACCAAAAATAATAAAATATTACAATAATTTTAAACTAATTACACCTAATCTAAGCCCCCTACTTGCTATTAATATAGCTTCAATATAACTAATAGTTACATTGTAGCTATTTTAGGATTTATATGTATTTTACAGGCAACTTTGTATTTATTTTAACTAGGTACAATAGTTATTAAATAGTTAATAACTATTTAATAACTACCTAGCTAAAATAAATACAAATTTACCTGTAAAATAAATCATAACCTAAGTTACAATTTTACCTAACACTACACTATCATTAAATTAACTAAATAAATGAATCCTATATAAAACTAAAGACTTACCTGTAAAATAAACCCTAATATAGCTGCAATATAACTAATAGTTACATTGTAGCTATTTTAGCATTTATATTTATTGTACAGGCAACTTTGTATTCATTTTAACTAGGTTCAATAGCTATTAAATAGATATTGACTATTTAATAGCTACCTAGTTAAAATAATTACAAAATTACCTGTAAAATAAATCCTAACCTAAGTTACAATTAAACCTAACACTACACTATCATTAAATAAATTAACTACAAGTACCTACAATTAAATACAATTAAAAAAACTAAACTAAAGTACAAACCCCCCCCCCACTAAATTACAAAAAATAAAAAAATATTACAAGAATTTTAAACTAATTACACCTAATCTAAGCCCCCTAATAAAATAACAAAGCCCCCCAAAATAAAAAAAATGCCCTAACCTATACTAAATTACAAAAGTTAACAGCTCTATTACCTTACCAGCCCTGAACAGGGCCCTTTGCGGGGCATGCCCCAAAGAAAACAGCTCTTTTGCCTGTAAAAAAAAAACACAATCCCCCCCCCACATTACAACCCACCACCCACATACCCCTACTCTAACCCAAACCCCCCTTAAATAAACCTAACACTACCCCCCTGAAGATCTCCCTACCTTGAGTCGTGTTCACCCAGCTGGGCCGAAGTCTTCATCCGATGGGGCAGAAGAGGACATCCAGACCGGCAGAAGTCTTCATCCAAGCGGGGCAAGAAGAGGTCTTCCATCCATCAGAAAAGTACAAAAAAACAAACAAACACTAAATTAGCAAAAATAATAAAATATTACAATAATTTTAAACTAATTACACCTAATCTAAGCCCCCTACTAGCTATTAATATAGCTACAATATAACTAATAGTTACATTGTAGCTATTTTAGGATTTATATTTATTTTACAGGCAACTTTGTATTTATTTTAACTAGGTACAATAGCTATTAAATAGTTAATAACTACCTAGCTAAAATAAATACAAATTTACCTGTAAAATAAACCCTAACCTAAGTTACAATTACACCTAACACTACACTGTCATTAAATTAACTAAATAAATGAATCCTATATAAAACTAAATACTTACCTGTAAAATAAACCCTAATATAGCTACAATATAACTAATAGTTACATTGTAGCTATTTTAGCATTTATATTTATTTTACAGGCAACTTTGTATTTATTTTAACTAGGTACAATAGCTATTAAATAGTTATTGACTAATTAATAGCTACCTAGTTAAAATAATTACAAAATTACCTGTAAAATAAATCCTAACCTAAGTTACTATTAAACCTAACACTACACTATCATTAAATAAATTAACTACAAGTACCTACAATTAAATACAATGAAATAAACTAAACTAAAGTACAAAAAAAACAAACACTAAATTACAAAAAATAAAAAAAATTACAAGAATTTTAAACTAATTACACCTAATCTAAGCCCCCTAATAAAATAACAAAGCCCCCCAAAATAAAAAAATGCCCTACCCTATACTAAATTACAAAAGTAATCAGCTCTATTACCTTACCAGCCCTGAACAGGGCCTTTTGCGGGGGCATGCCCCAAAGAAAACAGCTCTTTTGCCTGTAAAAAAAAACACAATACCCCCCCCCACATTACAACCCACCACCCACATACCCCTACTCTAACCCAAACCCCCCTTAAATAAACCTAACACTACCCCCCTGAAGATCTCTCTACCGTGTCTTCACCCAGCGGGCCGAAGTCTTCATCCGATCGGGCAGAAGAGGACATCCAGACCGGCAGAAGTCTTCATCCAAGCGGGGCAAGAAGAGGTCTTCCATCCATCAGAAGTCTTGATCCAGGCGGCATCTTCTCTGTTCATCCATCCGGAGCGGAGCGGCAGCATCCTGAAGACATCCCACGCAGAGCATCCTCTTCTTTCTTGATCCGACGACTAGGTGACTGTACCTTTAAGTGACGTCATCCAAGATGGCGTCCCTTGAATTCCGATTGGCTGATAGGATTCTATCAGCCAATCGGAATTAAGGTAGGAAAAATCTGATTGGCTGATTCAATCAGCCAATCAGATTCAAGTTCAATCCGATTGGCTGATGGAATCAGCCAATCAGATTGACCTCGCATTCTATTGGCTGTTCTATGGGCTGGTAAGGTAATAGAGCTGATTACTTTTGTAATTTAGTATAGGGTAGGGCATTTTTTTATTTTGGGGGGCTTTGTTATTTTATTAGGGGGCTTAGATTAGGTGTAATTAGTTTAAAATTCTTGTAATTTTTTTTATTTTTTGTAATTTAGTGTTTGTTTTTTTGTACTTTAGTTTAGTTTATTTCATTGTATTTAATTGTAGGTACTTGTAGTTAATTTATTTAATGATAGTGTAATTGTAACTTAGGTTAGGGTTTATTTTACAGGTAAATTTGTATTTATTTTAGCTAGGTAGTTATTAACTATTTAATAGCTATTGTACCTAGTTAAAATAAATACAAAGTTGCCTGTAAAATAAATATAAATCCTAAAATAGCTACAATGTAACTATTAGTTATATTGAAGCTATATTAATAGCTAGTAGGGGGCTTAGATTAGGTGTAATTAGTTTAAAATTATTGTAATATTTTATTATTCTTGCTAATTTAGTGTTTGTTTGTTTTTTTGTACTTTTCTGATGGATGGAAGACCTCTTCTTGCCCCGCTTGGATGAAGACTTCTGCCGGTCTGGATGTCCTCTTCTGCCCCATCGGATGAGTGAACACGACTCAAGGTAGGGAGATCTTCAGGGGGGTAGTGTTAGGTTTATTTAAGGGGGGTTTTGGGTTAGAGTAGGGGTATGTGGGTGGTGGGTTGTAGTGTGGGGGGGGGGGGTATTGTGTTTTTTTTTACAGGCAAAAGAGCTGTTTTCTTTGGGGCATGCCCCGCAAAAGGCCCTGTTCAGGGCTGGTAAGGTAATAGAGCTGTTAACTTTTGTAATTTAGTATAGGGTAGGGCATTTTTTTTTATTTTGGGGGGCTTTGTTATTTTATTAGGGGGCTTAGATTAGGTGTAATTAGTTTAAAATTCTTGTAATATTTTTTTATTTTTTGTAATTTAGTGGGGGGGTTTTTGTACTTTAGTTTAGTTTTTTTAATTGTATTTAATTGTAGGTACTTGTAGTTAATTTATTTAATGATAGTGTAGTGTTAGGTTTAATTATAACTTAGGTTAGGATTTATTTTACAGGTAATTTTGTAATTATTTTAACTAGGTAGCTATTAAATAGTCAATATCTATTTAATAGCTATTGAACCTAGTTAAAATAAATACAAAGTTGCCTGTACAATAAATATAAATGCTAAAATAGCTACAATGTAACTATTAGTTATATTGCAGCTATATTAGGGTTTATTTTACAGGTAAGTCTTTAGTTTTATATAGGATTCATTTATTTAGTTAATTTAATGATAGTGTAGTGTTAGGTGTAATTGTAACTTAGGTTATGATTTATTTTACAGGTAAATTTGTATTTATTTTAGCTAGGTAGTTATTAAATAGTTATTAACTATTTAATAGCTATTGTACCTAGTTAAAATAAATACAAAGTTGCCTGTAAAATAAATATAAATCCTAAAATAGCTACAATGTAACTATTAGTTATATTGAAGCTATATTAATAGCTAGTAGGGGGCTTAGATTAGGTGTAATTAGTTTAAAATTATTGTAATATTTTATTATTTTTTGTAATTTAGTGTTTGTTTGTATTTTGGTACTTGTATGATGGATGGAAGACCTCTTCTTGCCCCGCTTGGATGAAGACTTCTGCCGGTCTGGATGTCCTCTTCTGCCCCATCGGATGAAAACTTCGGCCCGGCTGGGTGAACACGACTCAAGGTAGGGAGATCTTCAGGGGGGTAGTGTTAGGTTTATTTAAGGGGGGTTTGGGTTAGAGTAGGGGTATGTGGGTGGTGGGTTGTAATGTGGGGGGGGATTGTGTTTTTTTTTTACAGGCAAAAGAGCTGTTTTCTTTGGGGCATGCCCCGCAAAGGGCCCTGTTCAGGGCTGGTAAGGTAATAGAGCTGTTAACTTTTGTAATTTAGTATAGGGTAGGGCATTTTTTTTATTTTGGGGGGCTTTGTTATTTTATTAGGGGGCTTAGATTAGGTGTAATTAGTTTAAAATTCTTGTAATATTTTTTTATTTTTTGTAATTTAGTGTTTGTTTTTTTTGTAATTTAGTGGGGGGGTTTTGTACTTTAGTTTATTTAATTGTAGATAATTGTAGGTACTTGTAGTTAATTTATTTAATGACAGTGTAGTGTTAGGTTTAATTGTAACTTAGGTTAGGATTTATTTTACAGGTAATTTTGTAATTATTTTAACTAGGTAGCTATTAATTAGTCAATAACTATTTAATAGCTATTGTACCTAGTTAAAATAAATACAAAGTTGCCTGTAAAATAAATATAAATGCTAAAATAGCTACAATGTAACTATTAGTTATATTGCAGCTATATTAGGGTTTATTTTACAGGTAAGTATTTTGTTTTAAATATGATTCATTTATTTAGTTAATTTAATGATAGTGTAGTGTTAGGTGTAATTGTAACTTAGGTTAGGATTTATTTTACAGGTAAATTTGTATTTATTTTAGCTAGGTAGTTATTAAATAGTTATTAACTATTTAATAACTATTGTACCTAGTTAAAATAAATACAAAGTTGCCTGTAAAATAAAAATAAATCCTAAAATAGCTACAATGTAACTATTAGTTATATTGTAGCTATCTTAGGGTTTATTTTACAGGTAAGTCTTTAGTTTTAAATAGGATTAATTTATTTAACTATAGTAAACTTATTTCGTTTTATTTAAATTATATTTAAGTTAGGGGGTGTTAGTGTTAGGGTTAGACTTAGGTTTAGGGGTTAATAACCTTATTATAGTAGCAGCGACGTTGGGGGCGGGAGATTAGGGGTTAATAATTGTAGGTAGGTGGCGGCGATGTTAGGGAGGGCAGATTAGGGGTTAATAAAATGTATTATAGTGTTTGCGAGGCGGGAGTGCGGCGGTTTAGGGGTTAATACATTTATTATAGTGGCGGCGATTTGCGGTCGGCAGATTAGGGGTTAATACTTGTAGTTAGATTGTGGCGACGTTGGGGGGAGGCAGATTAGGGGTTAATAACTATAATGTAGGGGTCGGCGGTGTTAGGGACAGCAGATTAGGGGTTAATAGCTATAATGTAGGCGGCGGCGATATCGGGTCGGCAGATTAGGGGTTAATACTTGTAGTTAGATTGCGGCGACGTGGGGGGGGGCAGATTAGGGGTTAATAACTATAATGTAGGGGTCGGCGGTGTTAGGGACAGCAGATTAGGGGTTAATAGTTATAATGTAGGCGGCGGCGATATCGGGTCGGCAGATTAGGGGTTAATACTTGTAGTTAGATTGCGGCGACGTTGGGGGGAGGCAGATTAGGGGTTAATAACTATAATGTAGGGGTCGGCGGTGTTAGGGACAGCAGATTAGGGGTTAATAGCTATAATGTAGGCGGCAGCAATATCGGGTCGGCAGATTAGGGGTTAATACTTGTAGTTAGGATTGCGGCGACATTGGGGGGGGGCAGATTAGGGGTTAATAACTATAATGTAGGGGTCGGCGGTGTTAGGGACAGCAGATTAGGGGTTAATAGCTATAATGTAGGTGGCGGCGATATCGGGTCGGCAGATTAGGGGTTAATACTTGTAGTTAGATTGCGGCGACATTGGGGGGGGCAGATTAGGGGTTAATAACTATAATGTAGGGGTCAGCGGTGTTAGGGACAGCAGATTAGGGGTTAATAGCTATAATGTAGGTTGCGGCGATATCCGATCGGCAGATTAGGGGTTAAATAATGTTATTATAGGGTTTGCGATGTGGGGGGGCCTCGGTTTAGTGGTTCATAGGTAGTTTATGGGTGTTAGTGACTTAGTGTACTAAATGGGTGTTAGTGTACTAAAAACATACCGAATTTCGGAACGGAATAGAACCGAATTCAGCCGAATCCGAATAAATCCGAAACGAATTTATTCGGATCCGAATAAATCCGAAATGAATTTATTCAAATTTTGCCGAATCCGATTCGATCCGAAACGAAATTAGAAAAGTCCGAATCGATCCGAACCGAAAACGAACCGAATTTTTTAGCGGTGCACATGTCTAGTAGTTAATGATAGGAATTTTCTTTAGATTTATTTAAATTATATTTAAGTTAGGGGGTGTTAGGGTTAGATTTAGGTTTAGAGGTTAATACATTTAGTATAGTAGCTGCGACGTTGGGGGCGGCAGATTAGGGGTTAATAAGTGTAGGTAGGTGGCGGCGACATTGGGGGCAGCAGATTAGGGGTTAATAAATATAATGTAGGTGGCAGCGATGTTAGGGGCAGCAGATTAGGGGTTCATAAGTATAATATAGGTGTCGGCGGTGTCCGGAGCAGCAGATTAGGGGTTAATAAATATAATGGAGGTGTCGGCGATGTCGGGGGCGGCAGATTAGGGGTTAATAAGTGTAAGATTAGGGGTGTTTAGACTCAGGGTTCATGTTAGGGTGTTAGGTGTAAACATAAAATGTGTTTCTCCATAGGAATCAATGGGGCTGCGTTAAGGAGTTTTACGCTGCTTTTTTGCAGGTGTTAGACTTTTTTTCAGCCGGCACTCTATGGGAAAATCGTGCACAAGCACGTACGACCAGCTCACGGCTGACTTAAGCAGCGCTGGTATTGGAGTGCGGTAATGAACAAAATTTTGTCCAACGCTCACTTCTTGTCTTTTAACGACGGGTTTCTGAAAACTCATAATACCAGCACTGCATGTAAGTGAGTGGTGAGACAAAACTGCTCGTTAGCACCGCATAGCCTCTAACGCAAAATTCGTAATCTAGGTGTTAGTTTGTAAAATACACATTTCTACATTTTCAAATCTTTTTTTATTTAAAATGCTTTCTTTTCTTTTTTTCCTCACAGAAGATGACTTTTGTCTAAATTTACAGTAAATGTTATCTTGGCAAATTAATAATTACTAAACTAATTTGGTGAATTTATTCTGTTTCATTAGGATGATTATTAGATATTGATTTTGATATTGATTTTTAATGATTTATAAATTACCTGGCCAAATTTGCAGGTTAAGCATTAGGAATTTAATTTGTGCTGACAAATTTCTTTGTTCAAATCCTGTAAATGTTTTGGCTGCAAAACATTGGGTTGAGTAGGTCCTTAACTATTGACCTTCAATGAACAAAATCTTGGGCTAATGCCAAAATCTTAGTTAAAAGTAGGGATCTTTTCCATCAAGATATTTACTAATATTGTACTGGTAATAAGCTTAATTTTTTGGGATTTTCAAATACGTGAAAATATTAGCTATATATATATATTATATATTCTACAGGGAGTGCAGAATTATTAGGCAAATGAGTATTTTGACCACATCATTTATGCATGTTGTCTTACTCCAAGCTGTATAGGCTGGAAAGCCTACTACCAATTAAACATATTAGGTGATGTGCATCTCTGTAATGAGAAGGGGTGTGGTCTAATGACATCAACACCCTATATCAGGTGTGCATAATTATTAGGCAACTTCCTTTCCTTTGGCAAAATGGGTCAAAAGAAGGACTTGACAGGCTCAGAAAAGTAAAAAATAGTGAGATATCTTGCAGAGGGATGCAGCACTCTTAAAATTGCAAAGCTTCTGAAGCGTGATCATCAAAAAATCAAGCGTTTCATTCAAAATAGTCAACAGGGTCTCAAGAAGCGTGTGGAAAAACCAAGGCGCAAAATAACTGCCCATGAACTGAGAAAAGTCAAGCGTGCAGCTGCCAAGATGCCACTTGCCACCAGTTTGGCCATATTTCAGAGCTGCAACATCACTGGAGTGCCCAAAAGCACAAGGTGTGCAATACTCAGAGACATGGCCAAGGTAAGAAAGGCTGAAAGACGACCACCACTGAACAAGACACACAAGCTGAAACGTCAAGACTGGGCCAAGAAATATCTCAAGACTGATTTTTCTAAGGTTTTATGGACTGATGAAATGAGAGTGAGTCTTGATGGGCCAGATGGATGGGCCCGTGGCTGGATTGGTAAAGGGCAGAGAGCTCCAGTCCGACTCAGACACCAGCAAGGTGGAGGTGGAGTACTGGTTTGGGCTGGTATCATCAAAGATGAGCTTGTGGGGCCTTTTCGGGTTGAGGATGGAGTCAAGCTCAACTCCCAGTCCTACTGCCAGTTTCTGGAAGACACCTTCTTCAAGCAGTGGTACAGGAAGAAGTCTGCATCCTTCAAGAAAAACATGATTTTCATGCAGGACAATGCTCCATCACACGGGTCCAAGTACTCCACAGCGTGGCTGGCAAGAAAGGGTATAAAAGAAGAAAATCTAATGACATGGCCTCCTTGTTCACCTGATCTGAACCACATTGAGAACCTGTGGTCCATCATCAAATGTGAGATTTACAAGGAGGGAAAACAGTACACCTCTCTGAACAGTGTCTGGGAGGCTGTGGTTGCTGCTGCACGCAATGTTGATGGTGAACAGATCAAAACACTGACAGAATCCATAGATGGCAGGCTTTTGAGTGTCCTTGCAAAGAAAGGTGGCTATATTTGTCACTGATTTGTTTTTGTTTTGTTTTTGAATGTCAGAAATGTATATTTGTGAATGTTGAGATGTTATATTGGTTTCACTGGTAAAAATAAATAATTGAAATGGGTATATATTTGTTTTTTGTTAAGTTGCCTAATAATTATGCACAGTAATAGTCACCTGCACACACAGATATCCCCCTAAAATAGCTATAACTAAAAACAAACTAAAAACTACTTCCAAAACTATTCAGCTTTATTATTAATGAGTTTTTTTGGGTTCATTGAGAACATGGTTGTTGTTCAATAATAAAATTAATCCTCAAAAATACAACTTGCCTAATAATTCTGCACTCCCTGTATAAACAGCTTTTAAATATACAGTATGTATGTTGCCCTGGTTGATGGGCTGTGTTTTACATGGGGTATTTGTGGTAAAGAAGTAGTCTATGAAAACGGTGATGCCCTTGACAACTAGGTGTGCTCGGGATTTGTCAGAGCTGCCTTGCACTGCTGAATATGTCGGCACCTGCCTAAATTCTATACCCATTCAGTGTAGATGTTGTGAGTAATTCATGCCTTGCTCTGCCATTGCTATTTGCACAAAAGTGAAGGAACACTTTTTAAAGCACCTAGAAAGCAGGCAGCTATTCACAGTTATCATAAGGGGAATTTTTCAGAACCATCTATTTTTGCACCTACAAGTAAAGTCAGTTTGTTCTTGAGTTTTTCCAACACCACAACAGACTTCTCCTTTAAATTTAATTAGGGTTGATCACAATCTATTGGCTATTTGCTCCCGTTGTTTTAAACTAGATGCTGTATCTGAACCATGAGAGTTTAATTATGACTCTACTACCCTTTTGAGTAAAATGGCAATGAAATTCAAAATGTAAATTCTTATACTGTATATATATATATACTGTATAGAAGGATAGATAGATATGGATATATAGATTAAAAGCAAAATAGAAGAGTTACTTACAGCATTTGGTCAAATGGTAAAATACATGCTTTGTGTGGCTGTAGGTTAGGGACCCAGGGAGCAAGAGACCTTGACGTTGTCCTGGGCCTATTACCTTTTCGACAAATGCTGTAACCAACTGTTTCATTTGGCTTTAAATTTAGCTGTGTAAGAGAGTGCCAGGCTTTTTCAATGTGTTGTGTTAATAATTTTGCTTTGTTATTTTCTCTATGGGCTTTGCACCCAGGCTTTTCTGGGCTTACCTACCCGAGTCTCTGAAAGCTGTGCAGCTATCTGTGGGTGCTGGTGAGCACCCAGGGATGCAAGTTTTGTAAGATCATGGGAAGAGTACCCAATCTGGTTTGAGAGTGCAATTAATTTCCCTGTTTTGTATATATCTATGGAAATTACAAAGGGCCTGCGTCACCCTTGTTTGTATCTCAGTGTGTTTAGTTGAAGACATGCATTGTGTGGCTATAGGTTAGGGACCCAGGGAGGGTTGTGGTTTTAGGCCTATCACCTTTTGGCTAAATGCTGCAAGAGAGTGCCAGACTTTCTATGTGTTGTGTTAATATTTTTGTTTTGGAATTTTCTCTATGGGCTTTGAACCCAGTCCCTAAGTCCATGAAAACTGTGCAGCTGTCTGTGAGTGCTGGTGAGCACCAAGGACTGTGAGTTTTACAGGGTAATGGGATGTGTACCCAGTCCGATTTGAGAGTACAGTCTATTCCCATGTTTTGTGTATATATATATTGTGACAAAAATATCCAACTCTTTGGGATTATGTCTCAGGGACAGCTTTGACACACAGTCTTCATAGTAGTACTTCACACACACTGGATTTATATGAAAAAGCCTTGGCCTGTTTATTGACAGACAATTTGCAGGTATACAGTTTTAACATAAACAAAAACAAAATAAATCCTTGCTCAATGGTGCTTACTAAACAGAATAAAACATTCATGTCTAAAGTTGCGTGGCTTTTCCACACAACTACAAAATTAAAACATATTTCAAAACTTACATTAAATAGTTAATTGACATTTAATTAGCTGCAGATGAGAAAACCTTAGCTTGTAGGGAAAACCTGAACATTCTCTGCCACATCCAAACTGTGGAGTGGAATACTGACCCAAAATACAAATATTTGCATATTTTCAATCCCACCAAGAATTTTGTAGAATTTGCGGAGAAACATAGATTCTATTATAAACAATCCATTGAGCTCTGTCACTATATATATATATATATATATATATATATATATATATATATATATATATATATATATATACATACAGAAAGAAGTGCACTCACAGGAACGAACAACTGGCTAAATACCATTGTTAGCCTGTCCTATGGCGATTTACCACCTGGTGCAGCTTTTTAGCCCAGTAATGCTTTTCACAGAGAACTTTTCTGTAGTATATCAGTCTGATCCCGCCTATTACGGTCAGTCCAGCGCCGAAGTACCAGCAATTCCTCTTTGAGCAAGGAACACAGCAACCCCAGATGATCGTTTTGGCCTTCATTGGGCCTCGTCAGTGAGGTGTAGCCATATTCCTCTAAGCACACTGAGCAAGGAGTCCACGTCTGGTTGCCCCTTTTTCCGATAGGGAGACTAAATACATACAGAAAGAAGTGCACTCACAGGAACGAACAACTGGCTCAATACCATTGTTAGCCTGTTCTATGGTGATTTACCACCTGGGTGCAGCTTTTTAGCCCAGTAATGCTTTTCTGAGAGAAGAACTTTCCTGTAGTATATCAGTCTGATCCTGCCTATTACGGTCAGTCCAGCGCCGAAGTACCAGGCAATTCCTCTTTGAACAAGGAACACAGCAACCCCAGACGATCGTTTTGGCCTTCATTGGGCCTCGTCAGTGAGGTGTAGCCATATTCCTCTAAGCACACTAAGCAAGGAGTCCACGTCTGGTTGCCCCTTTTTCTGATAGGGAGACTAAATACATACAGAAAGAAGTGCACTCACAGGAACGAGCAACTGGCTCATTACCATTGTTAGCCTGTTCTATGGCGATTTACCACCTGGGTGCAGCTTTTTAGCCCAGTAATGCTTTTCACAGAGAAGAACTTTCCTGTAGTATATCAGTCTGATATATATAATACAACTTTAAAGAACTCCACTGTTTTTCTTTGTTAAAGCACATACCATATACTGTAAGTCTACATTGTGATTGGTTTCGTGCACCCTTGCTATACGACCTCCAGATGTTAGCCATTCTAGGGCTTTGCGCGGGTGCAATAACATTTTACTTTCTACTTGTAATAAGGAAGTCAAAACAGAAGCACTACGGCTTGAGCTCTTGCAATTTTACCACACCCCAGCGCTACCATTTCTGCGCTCCCCTTGTAATCTAGGCCTTAGTGGGTTTTCCAAAGCAAAATCTAGTTAAAACATTTTAGTGTTAGTTACAATTACCTCTTTCCAATGCACTTCTTGATTGAAGTCTGTATTTATTAGATAACATATTGCTTAATTACCTTAAATTTCTTTCTCACTAAAAGCAGGTCCTGAAGCAACAACTGTCTGTGGTGCATATCTCTGCACTCCAAGGTGTGTTCTTGGAAATGATTCTTGTATCAGATCAATTAGATCCCTGAAAGTGGATTTTGTTAATGTTGAATACATCACTAAGCTTGGCCTTTACAAACACATGAATACTTTATATCTGCATATGTCTATTTTTAAATGACCCATTTTTTCTTCTTATTAGCACCGGTCTGTTTCTTTCTCTTGCAGGAAAATGACTGCTAATTTGATGCTGCATAGAGGAGCCCTTGCTCCAGTATAACAACACACAGGCATGAGTGCAAGATTATAAAAGTATTTATCTCATGCAATATATTTAAATTATTGTATATAGACAATGCAGCCAATGGCAGAAGGTTCTTAAATGTTAATGCACATAAATCATTTTGTTCTAATGTAACAGACAGGACACACTTGAATTTTTCTCTAATATTTCAGTGTCTGTAATTACAATGTAACTAATAAGAGATGTTGTAAAAATGTAGATAAATAGCTCAATTTAGCGTGTGGTTTCTGAAAAATAAATATATATATATATATATATATATATACAGTGTATATATATATAATTCTGATGATGAAACACTAATCTGTAGTCTTTTTTACTTTCATGGGCATACATAGGAAAATTATTATATATAAGCAATTGTAAAAGATCTGTATACAAATTAAGGTGTTGATCACAATGATTTTGAAAAACGTATCTAATTATTTTAAACCGATAAACACCATTAGAGTCTATTGGAATTTTTTTTTATATAATATTTTTATTACATTTTAAGGTTTAACAATAATAAAAAGTAATAAAAGAGATACAGAAATCAAAATGTGTCATCCCACTACCATATCATATAAATAAACAATAATCATATAAATTGTCATAATGAAGGAAGAGAAAAATAAAATAACAATAAATAACTGAATAAAAATAGGGTACAATATACTTCAGCTTTCCACAAGGAACATATGCTCCAGATTAATCAGAACGATCTCATATATTGCCGCCAAATCAAAGAGGGAAATCTCTTATAACATCAGAAAGTAAGTTAGTTTTTTGTCCTTATTAATACGTAAGAAATATGAGCGAGATGTCAGGCAAGATCGCTACTAACAATAACATGAAGGTTTTAGGTGGTTAATTCGGCCCAATAAAATTACACATTAAAGGGACAGTCTAGTCCAAACTAAACTTTCATGATTCAGATAGGGCATGTAGTTTTAAACAACTTTTTTCACCACTTTTGCTTTGTTCTCTTTGTATTCTTAGTTGTAAGCTAAACCTAGGTAGGCTCATATGCTAATTCCTTGTACCTTTAAGGCCGCCTCTTATTTGAATGCATTTTGACAATTTTTCACCACTAAGGGGTGTTAGTTCTTGTGTTAACAAGGAGTCAGTACTGATTGGCTAAAATGCAAGTCTGTCAAAAGAACTGAGATAAGAGGGCAGTCTGCAGAGGCTTAGATACAAGGTAATCACAGAGGTGAAAGTATATTTATATAACAGTGTTGGTTATGCAAAACTGGGGAATGGGTAATAAAGGGATTATCTATCTTTTAAAACAATACAAATTCTGGTGTAGACTGTCCCTTTAAGGAAAAAATCTAGTTTACCCATTTAATGTAATGTTATTTTTGCAATTGTAGAGTTTTTTCAATAGTTTGCAGTCCATGGGGATTTTTGTAGATAAATAATTTTACAAAAGGATTGTGATCGACCCCTTTATGGTATAAAAACATTTAAAACTGGTATTTGGTAGATATATTTGCTTTTTTAAATTCAGGTAAGTTCAGGGTTAAACCACTGGAAAACCCACTTCAATTATCAGTTTCTTTTTTTGCTGTACTCAGTTAGAGGACAGAGGTTAATGAGCTCCTCAAGGAATCTAGCAGGGTCATGCAGACAGTGGCAGACTTTAGCACCTCATATGCATTATACATTTTTGCAAAGAAAAATTACAAACGCCAAAAAAGTTGCATTATTTCACCCTCCATAGCGCTGCCATTACAAGTTACTGAAAAGCCTCCTTGTGCGTGCAATATGGTGGCGTTAAGCTCCATACCGCACAAAAGCCAAGGGCTGCTTTGACATGCTCGTGCACGCTTTCCCCCATAGACATCAATGGGGAGAGAGTGTTTGAAAAAACCTAACACCTGAAGTGCGGAATGAAAAATCTCTGTAACGCAACCTTATTGATGTCTATTGGGAAAAAAAAGTTACGTTTAAACCTAACACCCTAACATAAACCCCTAGTCTAAACACCCATAATCTGCCGCCTTCAATATCGCCGACATTAATAAAAGTTATTAACCCCCTAATACGCTGCCCCCAACATGGCTGACACCTAAATAAAGTTATTAACCCCTATTCCGCCGCTCCCCGACATCACCTCCACTAAATAAACCTATTAACCCCTAAACCTTCGTCCTCCTACATCGCCGCTACTAAATAAACCTGTTAACCCCTAAACCACCAGCCCCCCACATTGCAAAACACTAAATTAAACTATTAAACCCTAAACCTAAAACCCCCCTAACTTAAAATTAAAAGTACAATATGACTATCTTAAAATAAATAAAAACTTACCTGTGAAATAAAAATAAACCTAACATTAAACTATAAATTAACCTAACATAACTATTCTAATAAAATAAAAAAATACTACCAATTAAAAAATCTAAATTACAGATTTAAAAAAAAATAACACTATGAAAAAAAATAAAAAATCTAAAATTACAAAAAATAATAAACACTAAATTAAGAAAAATAAAAAACACTAAGCTTACAAAAAAATTAACGAAATTATCAAAATTAAAAACAATTACACCTAATCTAATAGCCCTATAAAAATAAAAAAGCCCCCCCCCCCAAATAAAAACACCCCCTAGCCTACAATAAACTACCAATAGCCCTTAAAAGGGCTTTTTGTAGGGCATTGCCCTAAGTTAAACAGCTCTTTTACCTGTAAAAAAATACAATGTCCCCCCCAACAGTAAAAGCAACCTCCCAACCAACTCCCCAAAATAAAAAACGTAACTAATGGCGTACCTTGCATTCCCATTGGCTGATTTGATTCTTCAAATTCAAATCAGCCAATAGGATGAGAGCTTCTGAAATCCTATTGGCTGTTCAAAACAGCCAATAAGATGAGAGCTACGCCGCCGGGATGAAGATAAAAGACGCCCCTGGGATGGATGAAGATATTGCCGCCTGGATGAAGACTTCTCGCCGCCTGGATGGAGATGGATGTCCGGACTTCAGGAACCATGAGTATATTTTATGGGGTTAGGGATAGGTATTTTTTTGGGTGTTTTTTTTTTATTTAGGGCTTTGGGCTTTTGGAAAAGAGCTGAATGCCCTTTTAAGGGCAGTGAAAAAGAGCTGAATGCCCTTTTAAGGGCAATGTCTATACAAATGCCCCTTTAGGGGCAATGAGTAGCTTAGGTTTTTTTTAGAGTTAGGTTTTTTATTTTGGGGGGTTGGTTGGGTGGTGGGTTTTGCTGTTGGTGAGACTTTGTAAACATTTTTTACAGGTAAAAGAGCTGTTTAATTTAGGGCAATGCCCTACAAAAGACCCTTTTAAGGGCTATTGGTAGTTTATTGTAGGCTAGGGGGTGTTTTTATTTTGGGGGGCTTTTTATTTTTATAGGCTATAAGATTAGATGTAATTGTTATTATTTTTGATAACACCAGTGAGGTATGCCCTGAATACAAAAGCCTGTTCAAAGATCCAAAGGTCACAGGTTCAAATCCCGGGAGGGCCGACTCAGCCCTTCATCCTTCCGAGGTCGATAAAATGAGTACCATTAAATTGGGTAATAATAACAACTATTACTATTCAGCTGCTGATTTGGTTAATTCCGAGATCGATCACTGAAAAAGCCCCAGTCCCACTAGGAGAAAGGCGCTATATAAATAGTAGTTATTATTTTAATTTCATTTATTATTTTTTGTAAGCTTAGTGTTTTTTATTTTTCGTAATTTAGTGTTTATTATTTTTTGTAATTTAGTTTTTTTTTATTTTTTTCGTAGTGTTAGGTTTTTTTAAATTTGTAATTTAGATTTTTTTATTGGTAGTATTTTTTTATTATATTAGAATAGTTATGTTAGGTTAATTTATAGTTTAATGTTAATTTTATTTTTATTTCACAGGTACGTTTTTATTTATTTAAATATAGTAATATTATACTTTTAATTTTAAGTTAGGGGGTGTTAGGTTTAGGGGTTAATAGTTTCATTTAATGTTTTGCTATGTGGGGGGGCTGGCAGTTTAGGGGTTAATAGGTTTATTTTGTAGCGGGGATGTGGGGGGCCGGAGGTTTAGGGATTAATAGGTTTATTTAGTAGCAGTGATGTGGGAGGCCAGAGGTTTAGGGGTTAATAGCTTTATCATAGTGTTGGCAATGTCGGGAAGCGGCATTTTAGGGGTTAATATACTAAAATATTGTTGGCGATGTGGTGGGCGGAAGATTAGGGGTTAATAGGTTTATTCAATAAAGCAACCACAGAAAGTCTCAGCACTAACAGTGTACCTAGATAATAAGCGAGTATGTGATTTTAATGTGTCAATTTTCAGCGCCAGCACGCCTTTCCTCGTAGCAAGTACATATATACAATGCAGCTTATAATGAAAAACGTAAGCACTCACTTATATCTTCGGGAGTCCTTTGTAGTCTGAAGAGTTCGCCGGGAAACCATGTTTAGGATCACACTTACTAGTGTTTTACTCCACCGCTGCACCCCAAACTCTGCTGACAAAGTGTATCTCGCTGCCAGATCCTTCACCGGATGTTGCGCTATGCGCCCGGTCTCCTCCCCAGCTGATGCCTGTGAGCCCAATAGCAAGTCTGACAGCTACTAACAAACACAAAGAGTCCAATGCTAGAACGGCTGCAAACAGGTCATCGTTTATTCCACAAGGTTAAAAAATTTTAGATATACCAACGAGGGTGTTACACATTTTTACGTTTTGTATAATTATTAGGGCTCTTCCCACCTCCACCATCTGTGAGTACGGGGTTTCCCGAAACGCGTCCTGTGTGAGGGGATGTGTGCCACATGTTTTTGTTTTTAACTTGTTGTATTTTTTGCCCTCGTTGGTATATCTAAAAAATTTTAACCTTGTGGAATAAACGATGACCTGTTTGCAGCCGTTCTAGCATTGGACTCTTTGTGTTTGTTAGGTTTATTCAATAGTCATGATGTGGGTGGGCATCAGATTAGGGGTTAATAGGTTTAATATAGTGTTTGCAATGAGGGAGGGTGGCGTCTTAAAGGTTAATAGGTAGTTTATGGGTGTTTGTGTACTTTGTAACAGTTTAATTATGAGTTTTGTGAAACATTTTTGTTTCGCAAAATCCATAACTACTGCTCTCAGATGGCGGTATGGATCGTGTCAGTATAGGCTGTAACGCAAGCATTTTAGCTAGACTGCACAACCTGCAATACCGGCGCTATAAAAATCACACACAAAAACGTAATTCTTTTAGTGCAAAATGGACGTTGTGTTACAGGCTAAAATGCTTGCGGTGTAGCTATACCGACACGACTTTTAATATGCGTTTCTGGCCATTACTCTGGAATTTGCGATTTTTTCAGCATTAAAAGCCATACCGCAACACTTGTAATCTAGCCGAAAGTAAGCAATATGAACATATAATGGAAACTGCACTGTTTTTTCTTCTTTTTTTCTATGCTTAAGTAAATATTTTATGGGAGTGGGTTTCAGTAATAAGGAGATGATCACAATTTATTGGCTGAGGCCTTTTGGCTGTTTGGCTCTTTTTCTGACCAAAAAAGGCCACGTTTTAATTTAATGCAATCACAATAGCGTATTTCTTTCATGTAATTGGCAAGAGTCCATGAGCTAGTGACGTATAGGATATACAATCCTACCAGGAGGGGCAAAGTTTCCCAAACCTCAAAATGCCTATAAATACACCCCCCACCACACCAACAATTAAGTTTTATAAACTTTGCCTCCCTATGGAGGTGGTGAAGTAAGTTTCTGCTTGATTTTCTTCTGTGATATGTGCTTCTCAGCATTTTGAAGCCCGATTCCTCTCAGAGTACAGTGAATGTCAGAGGGATGTGAAGGGAGTATCACCTTTTGAATTCTATGGTTTTCTTTGCGGGAAATCTTTTTATAGGTTTTCTGTTATCGGTCGTAGAGATTCATCTGCTACCTCCCTTTTCAGATCGACGATATACTCTCATATTCCATTACCTCTACTGATAACTGTTTCAGTACTGGTTTGGCTATCTGCTATATGTGGATGGGTGTCTTTCGGTAAGTATATTTTCATTACTTAAGACACTCTTAGCTACAGTTTGGCACTTTATGTATTAATGTAAAGTTCTAAATATATGTATTGTACTTATATTTGCCATGAGTCAGGTTTATGTATATTTCCTTTTGCAGACTATCAGTTTCAAAATTGAGAAAAACATATTTACCTGGGGTATAGTCTTTTCTTCAAAATTGACTGTTTTTTATAAATTTTCGCGGGCAAAATTAGGCTTGTGAGGCCGCAAAATGTTGATATTTATTGCGTCATTCTTGGCACGAGAATTTTTTTTGACGCAAAGGTACGTTCGGTGACGCAAATACGCAATTTCCAGCATCTTAGTTGACGCAAGGTTTCCTTGCACAAGGTTACGTCTGCCATGACGTGAGTGGCATCATTTCCGGATGTTGTAAGCACAAAAAAATTTGCTTTGCGTTGCGCATCATACTTGGCGCCAAATACTTTAATTATTTAAACCCCACTTCCTATATGCCTCTTGCCTTTTTCTATGCTTAGAGGGCTATGCTGTTTGCATTTTTTTTCCATTCCTGAAACTGCCATATAAGGAAATTGATTATTTTGCTTTATATGGTGTTTTTTCTCTTACATTTGCAAGATGTCTCAATCTGATCCTGTCTCAGAAACCACTGTTGGATCCATGCTGCCTGATAACAGTTCTACCAAAGATAAGTGTATCTGTTGTAAGTTAGCGGAGATTATATCTCCAGATGTAGTATGTACCAGTTGTCATGATAAGCTTTTACATGCAGATAATGTATCCATCAGTACTAGTACAATGCCTGTTGTTCCTTCAACATCTAATGTACATGATATCCCTGTGAATATAAAAGATTTTATTGCTGATGCGATTCAGAAGGCTTTGTCTGCCATTCCGCCTTCTAATAAACATAAAAGGTCTTTTAAAACTACTGAATTATCCTTCTCTGATGAGGATCTAACTGCTTTAGAAGATCCTACCTCAGATATTGACACTGACAAATCTACTTATCTCTTTAAGATGGAGTATATTTGTTCCTTGTTTAAAGAAGTGTTAATTACTTTGGGTATTGAGGAAACTAGTCCTCTTGATATTAAAACTAGTAAACGTTTAAATTATTTTTATAAACCTCCTGTGGTTACTCCAGAGATTTTTCCAATTCCTGATGCTATTTATGATATGATTTCAAAGGAATGGAATACGCCTGGTACTTCTTTTGTTCCCTCTTCTAGGTTTAAAAAGATGTATCCTTTGCCAGCAGCCAGATTGGAGTTTTGGGAAAAAATTCCCAAAGTTGATGGGGCTATTTCCACTCTTGCCAAACGTACTACTATCCCTATGGAAGATAGTACTTCCGTTAAGGATCCTTTAGATAGGAAACTTGAATCTTATCTAAGGAAAGCTTATTTATATTCTGGCTATCTTCTCAGTCCTGCCATTTCTATGGCTGATGTTGAAGCTGCATCAACCTTCTGGTTGGAAAGCTTAGCTCAACAGGAAACAGATTCTGATTTGTCTAGCATTGTTTGCTTGCTTTAACATGCTAATCATTTTATCTGTGATGCTATTTTTGATATCATCAAAATAGATGTTAAATCTATGTCTTTAACTATTTTAGCTAGAAGAGCTTTGTGGCTCAAATATTGGAATGCTGACATGGTATCTAAGTCTAGATTACTATCTCTTTCTTTCCAATGTAACCATTTATTTGGTTCTTAGTTGGATTCCATTATTTCAACTGCCACTGGGGGGAAGGGAGTTTTTTTACCTCAGGATAAAAGATCTAAAGGTAAATCTAAAGCTTCTAATCGTTTTTGTTCTTTTCGACAGAATAAGGAAAAGAAACCAAATCCTTCACCCAAAGAATCTGGTTCCAATTGGAAACCTTCTTCAAGTTGGAATAAATCCAAGCCTTTTAAGAAACCAAAGCCAGCCCCCAAGTCTGCATGATGGTGCGGCCCTCATTCCAGCTCAGCTGGTGGGGGGCAGATTCAAATTTTTCCAGAACATTTGGGTAGATTCTAAAATCTTGGATTCAGAGCATTGTCTCTCAAGGGTATTGAATAGGATTCAGTGTAAGTCCTCCTGTGAGAAGATGTTTTCTCTCATGCATTCCAGCAAATCCAGTGAAGGCTCAGGCTTTTCTGAAGTGTGTCTCAGATTCAGGGGTAATTATACCAGTTCCGTTTCAGGAACAGGGTCTGGGGTTTTATTCAAATCTATTCATTGTCCCAAAGAAAGAAAATTCATTCAGGCCAGTTCTGGATCTAAAAATGTTGAACCGTTTTGTAAAAGTGCCAACTTTCAAAATGGTGACTATAAGGACTATTCTGCCTTTTGTTCAGCAAGGTCATTATATGTCCACGATAGATTTACAGGATGCATATCTTCATATTCTGATTCATCCAGATCACTATCAGTTTCTGAGATTCTCTTTTCTAGACAAACATTACCAATTTGTCGCTCTTCCATTTGGCCTAGCGACAGCTCCAATAATTTTTTCAAATGTTCTCGGTGCCCTACTCTCTGTAATCAGAGAACAGGGTATTGTGGTGTTTCCGTATTTGGACGATATCTTGGTACTATCTCAGTCTTTACATTTTGTCGAATCTCACACAAATCAGCTAGTGTTGTTTCTTCAAAGACATGGTTGGAGGATCAATTTACCAAAAAGTTCCTTGATTCCTCAGACAAGGGTCACCTTTTTAGGTTTCCAAATAGATTAAGTGCCCATGACTCTGTCTCTAACAGAAAAGAGACGAATCAAATTGGTTTCATTCTGTCAGAACCTTCAGTCTCAATCATTCCCTTCAGTGGCTATGTGCATGGAGGTTTTAGGTCTCATGACTGCAGCATCGGACGTGATTTACTTTGCTCGTTTTCATATGAGACCTCTCCAGCTTTGTATGCTGAATCAATGGTACAGGGATTATACAAAGATATCACAATTAATATCCTTAAATCCCAATGTTCACCACTGTATAATTCAAGGGGCCTCTTTTGTTCGTCCAACCTGCACTGTAATCACAACAGATGCAAGTCTTTCAGGTTGGGGAGCTGTCTGGGGATCTCTGACAGCACAAGGGGTTTTGAAATCTCAAGAGGTGAGGTTACCAATCAATATTTTAGAACTCCGTGCTATTTTCAGGGCTCTTCAGGTTTGGTCTCTGTTGAAGAGAGAACCATTCATTTGTTTTCAGACAGACAATGTCACAACTGTGGCATATGTCAATCATCAGGATGGGACTCGCAGTCCCCTAGCTATGAAAGAAGCATCTCGGATACTTGCTTGGGCGGAATCCAGCTCTTGTCTAATTTCTGCAGTACATATCCCAGGTGTAGACAATTGGGAAGCAGATTATCTCAGCCGTCAGACTTTACATCCGGGGGAGTGGTCACTCCATCCAGATGTGTTTTTTCAGATTGTTCAGATGTGGGGTCTTCCAGAAATAGATCTGATGGCTTCCCATCTAAACAGGAAACTTCCCAGGTACCTGTCCAGGTTCAGGGATCCTCAGGCAGAGTCGGTGGATGCGTTAGCAGTTCCTTGGTTTTACCAACCTGCTTATATCATCCCGCCTCTAGTTCTTCTTCCAAGTTTGATATCCAAGATCATCATGGAACCTTCGTTTGTGTTTCTGGTAGCACCAGCATGTCCTCACAGGTTCTGGTATTCGGACCTTGTCCTGATGTCCAGTTGTCAAGCTTGGCCACTTCCTTTAAGACCAGATCATCTGTCTCAAGGACCATTTTTCCATCAGGATCTCAAATCATAAAATTTGAAGGTATGGAAATTGAACTCTTAGTGCTTAGTCAAAGAGGTTTCACTGACTCAGTGATTGATACTATTTTACAGGCTCGTAAATCTGTTTCTAGGAAGATATATTATCGAGTTTGGAAGACTTATATTTCATGGTGTTCTTCTCATAAATTCTCCTGGCATTCTTTTAGAATTCCTAAAATTTTACAGTTTCTTCATGATAGTTTGGATAAAGGTTTGTCTGCAAGTTCCTTGAAGGGACAAATCTCTGCTCTTTCTGTTTTATTTCACAGAAAGATTGCTAAGCTTCCTGATATTTACTGTTTTGTTCAGGCTTTAGTCCATATCAAGCCTGTCATTAAATCAATCTCTCCTCCTTGGAGTCTTAATTTGGTTTTGAATGCTTTACAGACTCCTCCTTTTGAGCCTATGCATTCTTTGGATATTAAACTACTTTCTTGGAAAGTGTTGTTCCTTTTGGCTATCTCTTCTGCTAGAAGAGTTTCTGAATTATCTGCTCTTTCTTGTGAGTCACCTTTTCTGATTTTTCATCAAGATAAGGCAGTTTTGCGGACTTCATTTAAATTTGTTCCTAAAGTTGTGAATTCTAACAACATTAATAGGGAATTAGTTGTCCCCTCTTTGTGTCCTAATCCTAAGAATTCTTTGGAGAGATCCTTACATTCTCTGGATGTTGTAAGAGCTTTGAAATATTATGTTGAAGCGACTAAAGATTTCAGGAAGACTTCTAGTCTATTTGTTGTCTTTTCTGGTTCTAGGAAAGGTCAGAAAGCTTCTGCCATTTCCTTGGCATCTTGGTTAAAGCTTTTGATTCATAAGGTTTATTTGGAGTCGGGTCAGACCCCACCTCAGAGAATCACAGCTCATTATACTAGATCAGTCTCCACTTCGTGGGCTTTTAAGAAAGAAGCTTCAGTTGATCAGATTTGCAAAGCAGCGACTTGGTCTTCTTTGAATACATTTACTAAATTCTACTGTTTTGATGTATTTGCCTCTTCGGAAGCAGTTTTTGGTAGAAAAATTCTTCAGGCAGCTGTTTCAGTTTGATTCCTCTACTTATATTTTAAGTTTTTTTTCTTTTTAATTATGAGAAAAACGTATTCTTTTGGTTGTGGATTTAATTTTTCAGCGGAAAAAGGCAGTTTTTATTTTATCCCTCTCTAGTGACTCTTCTGTGGAGCTCCACATCTTGGGTATATTACTATCCCATACGTCACTAGCTCATGGACTCTTGCCAATTACATGAAAGAAAACATAATTTATGTAAGAACTTACCTGATAAATTCATTTCTTTCATATTGGCAAGAGTCCATGAGATCCACCCTTTTTATGGTGGTTATGTTTTTTTTGTATAAAGCACAATTATATTTCCAATTCCCTTTTTTGATGCTTTTTACTCCTTTTTTCTATCACCCCACTACTTGGCTATTCATTAAACTGAATTGTGGGTGTGGTGAGGGGTGTATTTATAGGCATTTTGAGGTTTGGGAAACTTTGCCCCTCCTGGTAGGATTGTATATCCCATACGTCACTAGCTCATGGACTCTTGCCAATATGAAAGAAATTAATTTATCAGGTAAGTTCTTACATAAATTTTGTTTTTTGGGACCTCTCCATCAGCGAACATGTTTTTGGATCCTTGTCAACATCTTTACAAGGCCAGTTTTGGCTTTTCAAATTTAACACCTCTAGGCAATTCATAAAGCCTCAAAATGGCATTTTGGACATCTTTGAAGTATTTTAAGACTATTTGGAAACAATTCAAACAAAAGAAAGTACATTATTTGGAAACAATGTATTATCTTGAACTTGTGCGAAACACTCTGAAATGAACACAGAAGACACTGTACAGGTCTATTAACATACTTAGTATTGACTCATTAAAGCTCTATTTATCACTATTTTATAGGAGTCTACAATGGAGAGCACACACATTTACATATGTATATGTCAAGATTGTAAATAATTATAATAATATATGTGTTTAGCACATGATATCCTGTGCAGGGATCTGCAGGAAAAGTCACATCAAGACCCCAACACCTACAAATGTATAACCTCTTAAAGTGAATGTTTGATTTTAAAGGGACATTCAAGCTTAAATAATGTATTTATTGCATAGAAGTCCTCACAACAAGTTTCAAACTCCCCTCAGGAAAAACCTTGTTTTCAGTCTTTTGTAGGCTGCTGACATTGTACAATCATTTTAAGTATGTAAATTAGTCACTATTAGCCCAAGTGTGTGCATATTCATGCACATTAGCTATTGTTTTCTTAATCTCACTAGAGTTATATACCAGGAAGTGGTAGGTAGGTGCATTTATATGTGTATATTTCTTTAAAAAAATTGTGTCTGTTTATATATTAAGTTCAGAAAAAGGAGAAAGTTGATGAGAGATCAAGATGATTTTAAAAAGGGCAAGATAGATATTTATCATAACCCACCATCAGTCAGAGGAACATATGATTCTGGCACTCAGACAGCGAATTAGATCGCAATACACAAAACATAAGAGCTATCATGAGTTCAGGGGTCCCTTTAGGTGGAGGACAAGGAGAGGGGGACGGGGTAAACATAAGGGACTATACTTGTTTTGGAAGGGAGAGAAGAGGGAGGAACGGGAGATTCAGGGGCAACAGGAACTACACCTGCATGATGACACGGAACCAGTAGATTCTAGATCAGTTCTAGGAAAAAGTCCATTTGAGGAGCTACTCACTGTGGTAAATTTGTCATTGTTTCCTCTTAACAAAGCACACATTGAAGTATTATCTAAAGGTTTATCCTTTTGCCCTTCCTCCGGTTTAGACAAATTTGAGCTCACAAAGGACATAAATCTTTTTGCACGCAAATTGGTCCTTAAAAAAGTGTGGAAGGATCTGTCTTAGAAAATAATGCTGACCAAGAGACATTCTCAGTCTTGGTATCTCTGCTGTCTGAACAGGAGGAATCAGGTGAAGGAGAGGATAACAAATTCCAGGTGAAATCAAACCTCTGTAACAAATCTAATCTCATGCCAGCATTATCCCTAGTACCTAGCATACAGAGCTTTGTAAAATGCGTTGAAAAGGATATATGCAAGATTGGTAACACTAGTATAGTCTTGGATAATCTGAGTAGATCGAAGAGGGTTTCCCTTAATTAAGTAAAAAATAGAGACAACATTGTCATAAAACTCTCTGATAAGGGAGGAAATGTTGTCATTATGAATAAAACAGCTTATTTTGAAGAATCAATTAGGCAATTGTGGGTCCCTCTACAATATAGTCAGATTAACAGGTTAGACTATGAGAGATTGTGTAATGAGCTGTTGTTCATTCTCAATGATGCCCTTAGAGAAGGACTCATATACCCCAAAGAACACCAATTCATGTACCAAAAATTCCCCATCCTCCCTACATTCTATTGTATACCAAAACTGCACAAAAACCTGGAAAAACCTCCAGGAAGACCTATTATCTCTAGCATAGGAGGACTAACTGAGAATGTAAGTATATATATATATTTTCTGAAGCCATTCTTGCCATCTATGCCCTCCTATGTCAGAGATACTAACACGTTTTGCAGTTAAGTACTTTCTGGATCTCAGAGGAGAGAGAGCTTTAAGAAACACACTGATTTTGTTATTCGACTCTTGGAGTTTGTACTTAATAACAACATTTTAAGTTTGATGGGAAATTTTTCTGTCAACAGAGAGGCACTGCCATGGGTGCCACGTGTGCCCCCGCCTATGCTTGCTTACACCTAGGATATTGGGAACAACAAGAGTTGTTTGCTAGGCTGAGTGAGTGGGTGGAGGCACATGTGGTACTGTGTCTAAAATATGTGGACGATGTGTTCATTTTGTGGGACGGCAGTATTGAGGAGGACAACTTGTTTGTTGACCTCCTCAATCAAAATTCCTTTAATATCTTCCAAACTTACGAAGTCAATGAGGTGGAAACATCATTCCTAGATCTCATAATTTGTAAACATAATAAGGTTCTAGTGACAGAAGTGTATATGAAAGCTACAGCAACAAATAGTTTGCTGCATGATGAAAGCCATCATCCCCAGGTGCTAAAGGATGCCATTCCTGTGGAGCAGTTCCTAAGGTTTAAGAGAAACTGCTCCACAGAAGCATCCTTTGAAAGGCAAGCAGAGGACATGGCATCTAGATTTAGAGCTGGGGGTACTCTAATCGACAGGTCAAGAAAGCTTGGATCAGAGCTAGAAAGTGCTCTAGGCAAGACTTATTATTTAAAGAAAAACAAAAAGCAGAAGACAATCCAGTCAAATACAATAATCACTGAAGTAAAAATCGGTCAATTCTTCAAAAGAATTGGCATATTTTAAAAGCTGACCATTCCTTAGATGGGATTATTTTAGATTATCCACACATTACAGCTAGGAGAGCGCCAAGCCTCAGGGACTATCTGATTAACAGTGAATTTGTAAAGGGAACACCTGCACAGAACTGGTTGACAGCCAGTTAGCCTAGGGTAGGACGTCACCCCTGTGGTAAGTGTGTCTACTGTAGCAGTATAGTAAAGACTAAAACATTCTTTACGGATGAGTTTAAGATTAAACAGTGGATTAATTGCAACACCACAGGGGTGATATACCTCTTGTACTGCTCGTGCCCCCTGTTTTACACAGGAAAAACTACAAGAGAGTTGAAGGAAAGAGTTAGGGAGCACAGCTATGATATTAAAAATGCAAATATAGATAGCCCTATTGGGAGACACTTTGCTAAGAAACACAGATCAAATTATAAAGAGCTGTTGGTCATTGTTATAGAACATGTTAAATCTTTGTACATTTTTGTAATCTCTAGTGTATTCTTACTGGTCTCTATTCCCCTGAAATATGTTTATTTACCTGTTTTTCAGATTTTGTGAAAACTCCAGCGTTAATATTTCTTTAAGGTTCTTGTTTTCTTGTCTTAAGGCGCCTGTATATCTATAAATAAATGATATGACAAGACTTGGTGAACATGATGATTCAGTTATATGAGGTTATTGTGTAGAACTACCTATGTAAATATGCATTTTTAATATAGCCTGTTGTAAAGGACTTCACAGAGCTATTTAAGCCTATGATTAAGTGTATACGGAATCTGACAAAGCCTCTAGGATGGCCCACAGGGGGAGGGGCGAAACAAGTCATCAGTCCGTAAGGAGAATCTCACCTGTGCAGGTGTAATCTGGTTCATGTGGACCGTGCTTGTATGTCTTGCTGAAAAGGTTGTCTGGCGCTACCCAGGTGATGAACCAAAAATAGGTTGGCTCATAAGCTTAGATTCCTGCATTTTCAAATAAAGAGAACAAGAGAACAAAGAAAAATTGATTATAGGAGTAAATTAGAAAGCTGTTTTAAATTTCCTGCTCTATCTGAATCAATAATAATAATGTATTGCATTACAATACTGTCTAAAGGGATAATTTACACCTTTATACCCACAAAGATGTATAGTAAACCGCCTCTCGGCGAGAGTGCTTTCAAAAACTGATTTTAGCCCTTTTTAAAATTTTACCAGTAATCTCAATCACAAAACAAATCCCTTCTTAAAATATCACCATTGCTACAATGCTGTGATCATCGGGGCAATAGAGAAAAGGCACACTCCCCGTACTGTAAATTTTAAAAATATTTTAAATGCAATATTTTAATAACGCACCTTAAAATTACTAGTTTTGGGGGGCGGAGCTAAGCCAGCCATGATGGTGGACGCATGAAGGAAGAGCTCCCTGTGTAGTTGAAGCAAGATATGAGTGTAAGCTACACATAGAATACAGAGAACGGCACTAAAAGCAATTTAAAGTAGCCCTCAGTGGTTGCCTAATATTATCTGAGCACATTACCCACGCTTATAAGCAGAAAAGGTGCGGCACAATGGCGCTGTGAGAGAGAGGCCTGCAACCAAATAAGTTACCGGACAGGAGAGGAGCCACGCAGTAAGGAAATTTGGGCCTCTGAGAAGGGAGACTTCAGCTACAAGCTCCGGTAAGATAAATAGCACCTGCACGAACGACACACTATAACACAGAGGGTGCCAGATTCAGCAACACAGATGGAAGCCATAAGTGTTTGGGAGCCACGTGGGTAGCAAAGTTAACAGTTGGGGCTACTTAAACAACAAGGATACAACTATATTGGTGCAGTAATATCTGTAAGATATGAACACAGAAGATATAACCAAGATGGGGAAACACTTCTAGGAATATGTGCGCAACACATGGCGAACAGAACAGGTGGAAAAGAAGCGCGACATACATAATGGTTTAACGTTTCCTCACAGACCACAGGTTTATGTCAGTATGAAAGAAGGGAACTCCTCATCAACAGCAAAAATAATAAAAGCTACTATATGATGCTAAAGAACTTTGCATGTTATTAAAGAAAGAAAGGAACATACATATTAAAGAACATTACGTGCATCACTTTCTCCATTACATACCGAGTAATAGGGCTACAGACTTAGGCTGCTGAGGTGAAAGTGAAAAGATAGAGCTAAAAAGTGTGTGTTTTTATCTTTACACGAAAACTTTGCAAATCTCGGCATGGCAGCTAGGAGACACAATAAAATGACGACACCAAGTAGGCTGGGGGCTACTCATGATTTCTTTAAACCAACTAAAGGAGATAAAACAAAAGAAAAGGGAGAGGTAGTGCTAGAGGAGGAAACGGAATCTGATGGGGAATCAATTAAAAATGATGGATCGGATACTCCAATCACTAAGGCTGATATCAAACACCTAGTCTCTAAACAAGACATTACTTCAATTTTTGATAAAATGTGGGAGAAAATGGACGCACTCCAAAATACAGTAACAAACAGCTTATCTGAGATTAAGCAAGATATCTCTGAATTAGGCACTAGGGTCGAAACCTTAGAGGAGAAAGAAGAGTCCATGGAGGAAGATATAACAACAACTCTCTGATCCGCAGCAAGAATTAGCGGAAGTAAACGATAAATTGGAAGACCTAGAGAACAGGAGCAGGAGATGCAATATTCGCCTGAAAGGCATTCCTGAGTCCATAGCAACACCAGATATAACCGCTTATTTACTACAATTGTTTCAAACAATCACAGGATCCTCAGAAGAGGGGAAATACCAAATGGAAAGAGCTCATAGAGCTCTAAGAGCAAAGCCCAAAGATACAGACCCTCCAAGGGATGTGATCACTAAACTACTACGATTTCCTGAAAAAGAGGAGATTATGATGGCGGCAAGGAAGAATCCAACTCTCAAATTTAAAGGATCTGTTATACAGTTATATCAGGACTTATGTGTAAAAACACTACAAAAAAGATTTGCCCTACGCCCTCTGACTCAGCTGCTAAGGAAGAACCAGATCATATATAGATGGGGATTACCCTTTGCTCTCCACATACACCACGAAGGGAAAACCATCACACTCAGGGAAGCACAAGATGTTCCTGGAGTGTGTCAGATACTCAAATTGGACTGTCCAGACGTTCCAGATAACCAACAAGACAACAATAAAAGGCCTTTTCAACCACAAAGAGGAGTCCAGCAAACGGAGAGATGGACAAAAGTGTCCAAAGGAAAACAAAAGACCTGATGGACTAATTAGAGACAAGGACTTGATATGTTACTTATGCTGACTTTTATCTCTTTGCCTTCTCCTGTGGGGGAAATGAGGAAATATGGCATGGAGGCTATTTGCTTCCAATTTAGTGTGAGTAAGTGACGGAGGATGGTGAAACTAGCCGCCACTTCTCTGTCAAGATAACAAGTTTAGAATTAATAATTGTGAAATGCTTAATAAATGTTGACTAATCTAATTGAAACACCTCATAGATGGTTAGGAGTGTGATCCTGTTGTAAAAATGTTTTTTTTAGATTAACCTGTTCACGTTATGAGCAAGATGAACCAGGTCGTTCAGAAGTTAAAACACTCAAGTCCCATTCTATAATGGGGAAAAGCTAGAATATTTTTATTATAACTACATGTTTAACCAGAGTATGATGTTTTTACGGGAGTTACAAAAATTATACATTGTTCATGATGCATACAATTGTTTAACCATAGTTAAAATTTGGTTCTTTATTTCTGTTTTAAGTACCGTCGAGCAGTATTGTGACAAAATTTTCCTTCAGAGAGTTGAAAATCAGAGAATGGAAAGCAGGTGTGAGGGCGTGATGGAAAGGCTAAGCAGGTACAGAGGGGAGAGGAGAGGGGAAACTACAAATGGTAGCTAAATTACAAATAATATCTCACAATGTAAGAGGTCTAAATACAGATATAAAGAGAAAGACAGCACTTGCACAATACCACAATCTAGGGGCCAAAATCATATTTCTACAGGAGACACACTTCGTACATCAACAAATACCCAAGAACTGGTCTAAACATTTTCAGCAACATTTTCATGCTACAACTGACAGCAAAAAGAGGGGGGTCTCTATCCTCATACATAACTCACTCCAATTTACCAAGGAAGAGGTAATAAAAGACAAGGGAGGAAGGTATCTAATAGTTAGGGGTATTATACAGGGAATGCAGGTTACACTCTGTAACATATACGCTCCAAACGAGCAGCAACACACCTTTTTTAACAACCTTTCACATATGTTAACCCAATGGTCGCAAACAAGAATTATCTTGGCAGGAGACTTTAATATCAACTTAAACACATATAAAACAGAAGCTTCGCCCAAAGTTACAAGCAAACAACTAAGACTCCAATCTATCTCTAAATCAGTTAGGGAAACTCTGGAGAGTCATAACATTTTAGATACATGGACAGAGCTATATGGCCAGACAGTTGACCACACCAACTATTCACCTGCACATAAAAAGTACACCAAGATCGATTATGTATATATTAGTCAGACACTGCTCCCTGGTTTAGTATCATCGAGCATCCATGCCTCGGTGTGGTCGGACCATTCTATAATTTAAATACAAATGGAAGGGATAATAAACATAAACAGACAGAGATCCTGGACCTATGATCCAGTATTATTAAAACAACCGGATATACACTCCAGCATTCTTAAAAATCTTGATGAATACTGGAGAACTAATTCAAATCCTCTAAGTGGCCCGACAATTATATGGGCAGCTCACAAACCTTATTTGAGAGGGATGTTGATAAAAGAAAAAAACAAATATACAAAAAAAATTAGAACAGCAGTTGATTCACTGCAACAAGAAATAGAAGATCTAGAGAGAGTACATAGATCCACAATGTCTCAGGCAACCCTAGATAATCTGGCTCAAAAAAGAAAATCACTTAATAAAATCCTTAATAAAAACTCCCTTAGATCAATGCACAAATTAAAAACATTTTATTTTCTATACGCAAATAAACCGGACAGATATCTGGCTTACAAGTTGAGGGAAAGAACGAAAGACATGACAATTAGGCAAATCCAAAAGCCAGATGGGAAGGTAACCTCACACCCACAAGAAATTGCAGATTGTTTTGCTCATTATTATGAGACCCTTTATAATGGTCACACAGCCCAACACACCACACAAACAGAGGTTCTTAAGTCCAAATTATTAGAGAGGGCAGATATACCCAAATTAGAAAAAGAAGGAGCAGAAGCAATAGACGCAGAGATTACTAGGGAGGAAATTAATTTAGCAATACGAGACCTGAAAAATGGTAAGGCCCCGGGACCAGATGGTTTCCCGGGGGAGTATTACAAATTGTTTAAAACAAATTTGATTTCTCACCTACACAAATTTTGTAATGATATTATGCAGGGTGCTCAGATCCCCCCAGACTTACTCCGAGCGAAGATAGTGGTAATTCCAGAACCAGGAAAAAACCCTAAACTACCTCAAAATTACAGACCAATTTCGTTAATTAATCAAGATGTAAAAATCTTTACGAAAATATTAGCAAATAGGCTTAAGCTACATTTACCATCTTTGATCCACCCCGACCAAGTAGGTTTCATAAAAGATAGGGAGGCCCCAGATAACGTACGCCGCACAATAGCCATGGTAGAGTATATGGGGGGAACAAAAACGCCTTCTCTGCTTCTATCGCTGGACGCGGAGAAGGCGTTTGATAGGGTGGATTGGTCATATATGTTAGATGTCCTAAAACATGTGGGTTTTGGGGAAAAATTCATCAAGGCTATAGGGAATCTTTACTCGGCCCCATCGGCCATAGTAAGAGCAGCAGGATACCAGTCAAGGCCCATTAACATATTAAATGGTACCCGCCAGGGATGTCCACTATCACCACTCTTATTTGCCCTATGTGTGGAGCCACTAGCTGCCTGTATACGGAACACAAAAGATATTAAGTGTATACAATTAATTAAGGGGGAACATAAACTAACACTATTTGCGGATGATATCTTATTAACGCTCACCCAACCTATGGTGTCCCTTCCCAATCTATATAAATTATTAGACGAATTCTCAAGTATATCAGGATTTAAAATTAACTCAGACAAATGTGAGGCTCTCCCAATATCACTCCCAACCCACACACAAAAATTAATAGAAGCCAACTTTGATTTCAAATGGGCTAGACATTCTGTCAAATATTTAGGGATCTATATTACTACCACATTGGAAACCTTATTCCAGGCAAACTATTCTCCACTTTTTAAAACTATTAGGAAGGACATAATGAAATGGAAGAAGGGAAGCTTTTCGTGGTATGGGAGACTCTCAGCAGTAAAAATGAATATCCTACCAAGATTATTGTATCTATTCAGGACTCTCCCTATTAAAGTTCCACAAAGGGAATTAGAAAATCTCCAATCAGACATAATTAGATTCATAAGAGGTAATAAAACGGCTAGAATAGCCGCACACACCCTTAAACAACATAAAAATATGGGGGGCATGGGAGTACCCAACCTGGTGGACTACTATCAGGCAGCTAGACTAGCACAGGCTACATTGCTAGCTAAAGATTGTAGAGATCTCACTTGGCCCTCTATTGAAGCAGATATAGGGGGAATGAACAACGCAACCGATATTATTTGTAATCCCACTGCCATAACACACAGGCCACTAAGAAAGTTAAGGGTTACGGAAGACACTAAACAGATCTTGCTCACTCTCACAAAGGCGCTGAAGTTAATACCAGCACAATCTCTGACAACTCCAATAAGAACACTACTACACACTGATTTCCAGAGACAGATAACGAAATGGGAGAATAAGGGATTGTACAGGGTGGCAGATTTTTTGGATAAGGGGAAAACGATGACATACACACAGCTAAGGGACAAATTATACCCAATTGATCTTCAATGGTTTCTATATCTACAAATCTCTAGTGCTATCAATAAATTTAGGCAAGGCAATGCATCCACCACATACACCACTTTAGAACGGCTCATAATGTCACCTAATAGGAAAAATAAAATTATCTCACAGATTTATTTAGCAATACAGGAAGCCAAGAATCAAACAAAGCTAAAATTACATGAAAGATGGGAACAAGACCTAGGGGAAATACACGAAAAGGAAGAATGGCAAAATATATTTTCCAAGATTAGTAGAGGACTGGTAGGAGCGGTCCTTATAGAGAACGCACTTAAGACTTCATATAGATGGTACCTCACACCATTAAAGTCGTCACATTATACTCCCCAGAGAAACAGGCTATGCTACAGAGGCTGTGCGGAGATCGGATCTTATATTCACATGTGGTGGGAGTGCCCAAGAATAAAACCTACATGGGATAACCTTGCAAAGCTACTAGAGACAATACTGGGAGACACATGTAGGCTGACAGCGTCTCAAGCTCTACTACACATTCCACAGGAATCTTTCAACACATCCACTAACACATTAATCAATATTCTCTGCACTGCCACAAGAACATGTATAGCTAGGTACTGGAAGGTGGGGGCTCCGAGATGGTCTGAAGTAATAGACAAAATAGAGGATATTTATACGATGTCCGAATCCGCTGCGTGGATGCAGGGCACATCAGGCCACTTTCAAAACCGATGGATGCATTGGATAATGAATAAACATAAAATAGATAGACTTACTAACTTGGATATCACTGAAACAGAGCCTGCTGAAAGGGAATCCAGTATAAAATTACAAAGTCTCTCACACGTAGGAACAACGACTAGAGGAAAGAAATAAATGATTAAGGTAAAATGTCAAGAAAAGGAAATAAAAGATATAAACTAAGGTAATATAAAGATAACTCTACTGCTCGACGGGAACAGTTCATGTTTTAATTTTGTTAATAATTGGTTCAAATTTCTTCTAAAATATTGTTTTTGTTTTCTTTTTCTTTTTATGGGAGGGAGGGAAAAGGGGGATAAAACAAAGTACAAGATAAAGAAAGGAAGAGTACTGTTATTATATCTAATGTTAATGTCCTGTATGATCTGATATGATTTGTACCAATAAAAAAATTATTTCAACTAAAATTACTAGTTTCATGTGTGCTTACCCGACCGCATTAAGATCAAAATCGCAAAACCCGATGCACAGAGCACATGTTTTACATTCCTATGTTATTCAAATAGAAAAAAATACTTTTTATTATTAAATACATATTTCAATATATATCTGATATGGTTCATGTAAAATACACATCTATACCTATATATCTTTAGAAATATATATACAGGTATAGGTATAGGCATTTACAGAAATATATATAAATATGTATTTAAGAATAAATAGAACATATTCTGCTATGTCTGCTATGTGAAAAAAATTGAAATGCGAAATATGTACAGTAAACATACAGTCAAATACACACACACATATATGTACATATATATATATATATATATATATATATACACACACACATATATATATATACATATTTAGACATATGTATGTATTTATCTTTTTTTTCTCTTTTTTTCTAACACCTGAGTGTCACGTTGCCTTCGGTCCTCCAGCCGTTGGCTGCTTGGGGTTGTTCTCGGCATAAGACTGTGAACTCATCACTGCGCGTCGCGGGTAGCATTGCAAGTAGGGCTTATACCGCTCTAAATACCGGCTGTGTGTCGTCCTTGGCACAAACCTGCGCCTATTTAAGTACCTACTTTGCTTACTTTCACTGCCCAAGTATAGGTTTACCCTGTGTACTCCTGGGTATTGCTGTAGTTATTTTCTAGTATTCTATATTGGACTGCCTGCTTGTTACTGAATCCTGCATCCTAAATCCTGCATTGACTAGTGACCATTCTCTGCTTAACCCTTTTGATACTCTGAAAGATTGGACTGCCTGCTTGTTACTGAACCCTGCATTGTCTTGTGACCATTCTCTGCTTAACCCTTTTGATACTCTGAAGATTGGACTGCCTGCTTGTTACTGAACCCTGCATTGCCTTGTGACCATTCTCTGCTTAACCCTTTTGATACTCTGAAGATTGGACTGCCTGCTTGTTACTGAACCCTGCATTGTCTTGTGACCATTCTCTGCTTAACCCTTTTGATACTCTGAAGATTGGACTGCCTGCTTGTTACTGAACCCTGCATTGCCTTGTGACAATTCTCTGCTTAACCCTTTTGATAGTCTAAAAGATTAGACTGCCTGCTTGTTACTGGACCCTGCATTGCCTTGTGACAATTCTTTGCTTAACCCTTTTGATAGTCTAAAAGATTGGACTGCCTGCTTGTTTTTGAACCCTTCACTGCATGGTGAGCATTCCTTTTGCTTTATTCCTCTTGTTGTGTGGGGGCATAGAACTGCTTGCTTACTTCTGAGTCCTATTCAGCTCTGTGACCTACTCCTCATTAACCGTTGCTGCTCATTGTGTTTGCTGTTCTTGTACTACCTTATTCCTTCAATCCGTTAACTTTAGTTCTGGGATTTTTCCTTATTTTTTCACTTGATGCTGGGATAAGAAGCCTACTGTCCAGGATTGGTCTGATAAGGAAATATCCCATGAACATTACACTGAGACCTTATATTTTTGAGCCCTAATAACTTTTGAATGCAATAGTTTTTAAAATAATTTTTATCAGTGTTATAATGAGTGTAACTATACTGTTAAATGTATTTTTGATGTTTTTCGTGCAGCTTTTTTGTCATGTAACAGTTGACCAGAGCTCTGAAGTCCCACTAACCCGACGTGCGTTATATATTTGATTGCGCTCAGGCGATCTCGTTCACTTTCAACTCGTAATACAGATGCACAGAAAGAGCCATGATATATCCCTTATCTCTTGCGCACAACAGTTAGTGCTCCACGCGTAATCTAGCCCTTAGTATGTTCTCCTTCATTGGGAAGCAAACATTAGTTTATTAAAATTGGGTTAAAAATAGACTATATAATGCATAGCTCAAAATTTAGTATTAAATAGGAGCATTTTTGTACTATATTTCCATTAGCAAAAATGCTTCTATTCAAAGTGGTGCTCTAAGACCCGCGCACAAGTGTTTAAACACCATGAAGCCTATTTTTCAAGCCATCAACTGCAAATACGCTGGAATTCTGCAGCATAATTGTGGCGAGCCTGATTCGCCCTATTTATCAAAGCCTACAGACCGGCAAAAGTTGAAATTTGTGACGAAACATACGATCCGCCAGTCTCAGTCCGACACAGATCGATGCTTACGTCATTACAGATGTTCCGAATACATATTCGGCACTATCTGACAACTTTTGCAAGTTATCAAACTTCTAACAGGTACGCTCGCCACTATTCCGGCCCAGCGTACCTGGTTTTCAATCCGCCACCCTGGAGGCCACGGATGCAATAGGAATCAATGGGAGTCTGAAAGCAGCGAAAGCTTATGTTCGCTACTGCCAGATATCCCATTGATTTCTATGGTAGAATAAAAGTTACGTTTACACCTAACACTCTGACATGGTCCCCGAGTCTAAACACCCCTAATCTACCACCCCCATAATGTTGTTAACCCCTATCCCGGCGCTCCCCGACCCCGCCGCAACTAAATAAATGTATTAACCCCTATCCCGCCGCTGCCAAAGCACACTGCAACTAAATAAAGTTATTAACCCCTATACCGCCGCTCCCGGACCCAGCCGCAACTAAATAAACATATTAACCCCTAAACCCCTGGCCTCCCACATCACTACCACTTACTAAACCTATTAACCCCTAAATCGCCAGCCCCCCACATCGCCATAAACTAAATTAAGCTATTAACCCCTAAACCTAACAAACCGCTAAGTTTACATTAAATATTAACTCATCTCTATCTTATAATAAATTTAAACTTACCTTTAGAATTAAAATAAACTATATTAAACTATTAATTAACCTACCCTATTATACTAAAATTACATTAAACTATATTAAACTATTAATTAATCTATCCTACCTATTATACTAAAATTACATTAAATTACATTAAACTATATTAAACTATTCATTAACCTATCCTATTATACTAAAATTACATTAAACTAACAATTAAAATAACTATATTACATATTTAAACACCTAACCCTACTCAAATTATTTAAATCTAATATTAAATATTACTAAGTTACAAAAAACTAACAACTAAGTTACACAAAATAAAAAAACACTAAGTTACACAAAATAAAAAACACTAACTTACACAAAATAAAAATAAATTACAAATATTTAAACTAATTACACCTAATCTAATAGCCCTATCAAAATAAAAAAGCCCCCCCCCCAATAAAAAAAAACCTAGCCTACAATAAACTACCAATGGCCCTTAAAAGGGCCTTTTGCGGGGCATTGCCCCAAAGAAATCAGCTCTTTTATCTGTAAAATAAAATACAAACAACCCCCCAACAGTAAAACCCACCACCCACACAACCAAACCCCCCAAATAAAAACCTATCTAAAAAACCTAAGCTCCCCATTGCCCTGAAAAGGGCATTTGTATGGGCATTGCCCTGAAAAGGGCATTTGTATGGGCATTGCCCTGAAAAGAGCATTGTATGGGCATTGCCCTGAAAAGGGCATTTGAATGGGCATTGCCCTTAAAAGGTCATTTAGCTCTTTTTCCACCAAAAGTCTCTAACCTAAAATTAAAACCCACCCAATAAACCCTTAAAAAAAACTAACACTAACCCCCGAAGATCCACTTACAGTTTTTGAAGACCCGACATCTATCCTCAACGAAGCAGCAGAAGTCCTCAGCGAATAGTTAATTTAATTGTTAGTTTAATGTAATTTTAGTATAATAGGGTAGGTTAATGAATAGTTTAATATAGTTTAATGTAATTTAATGTCATTTTAGTATAATAGGTAGGGTAGATTAATTAATAATTTAATATAGTTTAATGTAATTTTAGTATAATAGTTAGGGTAGGTTAATTAATAGTTTAATATATTTTATTTTAATTCTACAGATAATTTTAAATTTATTATAAGATAGGGATGTTATAATTTTAATGTAAAGTTTGCGGGTTGTTGTTGTTGTTAGGTTTAGGGGTTAATAGCTTAATTTAGTTTATGGCGATGTGGGGGGCTGGCGGTTTAGGGGTCAATAGGTTTAGTAAGTGGCAGTGATGTGGGAGGCCAGGGGTCAATACATTTATTTAGGTGGGCTCCAGGAGCAGCGGGATAGGGGTTAATAACTTTGTTAGAGTTGCAGTGGGCTCCGGGAGCAGCAGGATGAGGGTTAATAACTTTATTTAGTTGGGGCAGGGTCCGGGAGTGGTGGGATAGGGGTTAAACATTTTAGTTTAGTGGCGGTGTTTAGTGACAGGATATAAATAAAGTTGGGAAAAAGCCGAATAGCAGCGAGATCGATGACTGCTAGTTAACAACAGTCCGCTGCTCATCGCCCGTACTTGGTGCGTGGCTTTTTGACAGCTTTTTTGATAAATAAGGAGAGCGTATTCAGGTCCGCGGCCGCGATGTTAGGCAAGCGTATTGGTGCCAGCGAATGCAGCATAGTTGACGGCTTGATAAATAGGCCTCCATGCCTTCTGGCTTGTATGACACAATATAAGTCGTCAGACACAATACAAACCATCCCCTGTTCTCTGAGTTTAAATCCTAGTGCACAGGCGCTCACAGCATTTGTGTATACACTATGCTACTGAAAAACAGTAATAACTTTTACTAGAAGCATTTTTGCTAAAGGAAGTATATTTTGAAAATACTTCTATTATTAAAGGGATAGGAACGTCAAAATTAAACTTGCATAATTCAGATAAAGTATGTAATTTTAAGACACTTTTAAGTTCACTTCTATTTTCAAATGTGCTTTGTTCTCTTGGTACCTCTTGTTGAAAAGAATATGCACATATCCTACACTAGTGGAAGCTAGTTGCTGATTGGTGCCTGCACACATTTGTCTCTTGTGATTGGCTAACTAGATGTGTTCCTTCAGCAAAGAATAACAAGATAATGAAGCAAATTTGATAATAGAAGTAAATTGGAAAGTGGTTTAAAATTGTATGTTTTACCAAAATCATGAAAGAAAATGTTGGGGCTTCTTGTCCCTTTAAAAGAAATGCACCCAAGCACATTTCAATTTTGACTTTTCTATCCCTTTAATCAGAAAGGCATTAATAACTTATGACAAATTTAGCAACATAAAAGGTTTTATAAAAATCCTATTCTCTGAAAGTACATTATCACCTCTCACCTCTTCCCTTCACTTTTCAACATTGTTAATGATAATCCTCTTAGAAAGAAGCTATGTTTCATCATAGGATACTATGGTAAAGAAGTACAGTTGGTAACAGAAATAAATAGAATTAAATTGGAAAGTTTAAAAAACAAACAAACAAAAAACAAATAAAAAAAGTGCTCTTTCTGAATCAGGAAATTTTAATTTTGAGTTTCATGTCCCTTAAACTCTTTTGAATACAGCCATTAAATAGTGAAAATACACCTGTCTTTAATGTATGGGGATGTATGAACAAAGTAATTATAATTTCACTTGAGCTTTTTTTTACTGCATCTGCTTTTCAGCTTTCTTCAGAGAATCATGTAAACATACAAATGTATACAAATTCTTTATGGTAGGATAACTAATCTAAAAAAAAATCATACCTGTCCTATTTCTTTATTCCCCCCCCAAAAAAAAAATTGTCATATAGATGGGTTTATATTTATTGTGGCTGTAGTCTGCTCAGTGCCTGTTAAATATGCATACAGAGCTACATTATTGTGTTTATAATCGTGTGACGGTTATCAAAGGAGGCAGAAAACCATCCTCACAGGATTATATTCTCTTCAGTTAATTGAGTTTCATGTCTCACAACTCCTTAAGTCGCAGGTGGAGACAGCTCTTGCTGTGCAGCAGTAGCATTGTGATGATACAGGCACAGATTGATAGTGTAATCTAGTCAAGGCTTATACTCCAACACTTATGTTTGTGCATCACTCTCCCATGTGGTTTTCTCCCCTGTCATAGCTACAAAATGTGACTTCACCTGCAAGCAGTTTTCAAGCTTGAAAGCATCATGGGATATGAACTCTGCTGATGTAATCTGTTATGTTATTACTGTATTTGTAACCTGCACTTTAACAAAACCAATCTTTATCTGGTTACAACTGCCTAAACAACATAAGCACTGTTTATAACATTTACAAGGTACCAAAAAATGTATACTCAGGTGTGAGTAAAAATGTAAGATACATTTGTCTTCTGTACTTTTTGTGTATTTTTTACATTATTTCTAGGAAATAATAAAAAAGTACAAGGGGGTGGAAACTATTCACCAAGTTGAAAGCACAATGGAAGTGCAATTCAGGCAGATCGGGTCCTCAAAGTCACCCAACAGACTTGGTCCCAACAGTTCTCGCAGGAATATGGCAGGGTCCTTGAAAGGATGATCACACACTGCAACAGGACTAAATACACCTGGAACACAGTTGGATGGTCGTCTCATACAGTGCCAGTCGTCTCGTGCAACGGCAACACAATGGTTCACTCTGAGAAAGTTGAACGGCGACCGCACACAATGATGGGCTCTTCCGTAGCAACCAACTCCACTTGAGGGTGCGGCTTAAACTTCCAAAAGGGTTATAGGTGAATTGTAAGTAATTGCTGTGAAAAGGAGGATTAGCTAGATACAGAGTATGCCAATGTGGCGATAACTATTAAAAAGGGGATTCCCCAGTACGTGAACAGTTCCAAGCAGCAGCGGTTAAAACCATTTATTGAAATATAAAACAAGTAGGCATATAGCAATGCGTTTCTCTGTGTCACAGCACCATTTCATCAGGCTATCTTAGAAACGCGTTGCTATATAAAATCAGGCTATCACCAAGAAACACATTGCTATATAAAAAAAGTTAGAAAAGCTCAAAGATATATGGTATAAGATCTGCAAAGGGCTTTACCATATATTTGCATAAGTACGCATGTCTAATTATGTGTATGTATGTTTGTATGTATATATAAATAAATATATATATATATATATATATATATATATAGTAAACACACTCTGTAATCCCGGAGCTATTTATGTATTTCTGTGTTCTACGTACATATATACATACAAAACACAAAACATCTGTACACAATTATATTATATATACACATATGTGTGTTGTGTGTGAGCCCTTTGCAGTCAAACACATAGCATATTTATTCTATATTAATATTTTATAATGGTTTAACTGTGTATTTACTGTAAATATTTCACATTCCAATGTACTTCATATAGAGGTTATGTTCATTGTATTATTAAATAGATATTCCTATCTGTATAGCTCTATATGTATAAATAAGCATGTACTTTACTCCAACATTTTTTCACCTTTAATTTGTTCCCAATCATCCATTTTACCTGATGGAGTGTATTAAATTGTTTATAAGTATTTATTATAGCCCTATATTGGCATATGAAATAGTTGATTTAGCCTGTGGTATTCCCACCTATTCTGAAAGTATCTGACCTTAACTATAAAATAAATAGTGTAAACACAGCCTGCTGAACAAAAATTACACTACCAGTGGGGTATGGAAAAGATAAGGTAATAAAAATGTTAATTTTCCATTGTTCTTCCAAATATTGGTCTTTGGTTTATGGGCAGATATAAGATAAAGAAGCATGTATATTTACACAATGTGATAAAGTTTGGGGCTTCAAAACACAAAATCCGACAGTTCATATACATAAATAAACCTTTAAAAGCAATTTCTCACACATTTTATACTCTACAGTTGGTAAAAAAGCAATTGGAAACACATTAAGGGAAAAACAATTTTACAGTATACTGTCCCTTTAAGGCAGTATGGCAGCCCAGGAATGAAAATTATACCCAAGATGACATGACATTTGCAAAAGTAGAAAAACCAAGGTATTGCAACAGGGGTATGTCCATTCTTTTTTTGTAGACACAACAAAACCTGGCCAAATTTACAGCTATATTACAAGTTTTGGGGTAAATTTTGTTTTATCGCTACGAAAACATTGCTAGCTTTAGGCTTTTTGCGCCTCTCGGGATCAGCTGGTATTACAAGTTGAAAAAAAAAGTATTTGCACTAACGGCAACCCGAAAAACGCTAAAATCCTAAGCAGAGTTTTCATGTGCGCAAGCATGTGTTCCCCCATAGAAATCAATGGATTACTCGCTCAAACGACCTTGCATTTTCACCTTCCCCATAGAAGTCAATGGAGAGAAAAAAACTAACACTCTACCATAAGCCCCTAGCCTAATAACCCCTAATCCGTCATCCCCCCACATTGCAAACACTAAATAAAACTATTAACTCTTAAACTGCCACCCCCCCCACAATGCAAAGTATCTAAATAAACTATTAACCCCAAAGTATCTAAATAAACTATTAACACCTACAGCACCATCCCCCACAGTGCAAAGCATCTAAAAAAACTATTAACCCCTACACCGCCATCCCCCCACAACACAAAGTTATAAACTAACATCTAAACACCCTGACCTAACACCCCCAACTTAACACAAATTAAAATACAGCTATTTTTTATTTTTGGGGTTTGGAGTTATAATGTTAGGGGGTTAGGGTGTGTTTTTTTAAACAAAAGAGCTGATTGCTTTAGGGCAATTTCTTTGTAATGTTAGTTTTTTTTTTAAAGGTACGATTAGGTTTTTATTACATTTCAAAGGTAATTTTTTTTTAAGGTGGTTAGAATTTTATTTAGTTAATTTAGGGGTATTTTAATTTGAGTTAAGTTAGAGGGTGTTAGGTTAAGGGGTTTAGATTTTAGTTTATAACTGTGTTGTGGGTGGATGGCGATTTAGGGGTTAATAGTTTATTTAGATACTTTGCTATGTGGGGGGGTGGTTTATGGCCAGGGTGAATAGTTTATTTAGATATTTTGTGATGTGGGGGATGGCGGTTTAGGGTTAATAGTATTATTTTGTGTTTGTCATGTGGGGGTATGGTGGTTTAGGGGTTAATAGTGTAAGTGTACTTTGTAATGTATTTTTGTTGTGTTTTGTACAGTTTTTTATTTTCGGAACACAGTTTACCACAGCTCTTAGATTGCGGTAAGGATTGAAGTGGAAAAGGCGATTGCGCTGAATTTATTATATCAGTGGAAGGAAAATGGCTCGCAAAATTGCAATTGCGCTATCACAAAACCACTTGTGCCGCACTTGTAATCTAGCCCTTAGTGTTCATATATATATATTTTGTTTTGCGTTTTTCCTGCTCGAGCATTAAATGGACATTAAACCCAATTGTTTATTTCATGATTCAGATAAAGCATGTGATTTTAAACAACTTTCTAATTTACATCTATTAACTAATTTGTTTTGATCTCTTGGAATTCTTTGTTGAATATATCTATCCTTCTTAATCCCTGGAAAAAGAGGGGTAGCCATGATGGGTTGCTGGTGCCAGTAGTAACATAGATTGTTTTTTCCCCCACTATATCCATTACCAAGGTCAGTGGCAAAAATATTTTAATTTTGTTAGGTCAGTGGGTGCCAGGTGTTTTTTTTTTACGTGGTGAAACTTTGGATTAACTGACAGATACTGTCTGGCATATAAATTTGTTTGAGTAGATATATTCACAAACATGTTGTTGGTCAGAAACAGGTTAAAAATAATTTATTGGCTTGCAAACTGAAATGTTGGTTGTAATGCCAGGAATTGCTGTAAATGGCGATATTTCAGGAGCATTTACGTTTGGGGGTACCCAATTTTTGCCCGAGATTGTTGGAAGTTGGGAATGCCTCCTTTTAGATGGTGGTAGGCTAGGAGCACCATGACTAGAAATGTCACTTAGGGGCTCTATATCTGATGCTGTTAGTGTCACTATCAGATAAAGCAAAGGTTTCACTTTCTAAATTCCCACTTCCAACCAACAAAGTAAAAACAGTACTGAACACTGTATAAAAAGTAGTGACCAGACCTATATATTTTTTTATTTTTAACGCCTTTTTAATACTAAATCCCTCAACCCACCCCCATTACTACTTCACCCTCCAATTCTCACTTCCACCCATCAAAATGAACTCTGCACATCACCCAAAAAATAGTAAGTACACTAACAGCAACAACAAAGAAAGAAAACTTAACAGGTTGATCAGACAGAACGCACTGATCAGACTGATCACAGACAAAGTGCGGTGATCAGAAAGTGCAGGGAAGGGTTAAAAACATAACAATGACAAAAAGGGTCAAATTTTTATTTTAAAATGATCACACCCCAAAAGTATTGAACAGCACTATTGTACTGATCAGAGTTATCAGAGCAATAACACTGTGGTCAGCACTGAAAAGGTTATTTTTTTTTATATTAATACTGAAACAGTTTAGGACACTATGTGGCACTGATCTCTCTTCCTCTCTGGCCTCAGATCACACTGAGGAAAGAGAGAAGCATAGATAATGCTGACAGCCAATGATTGCACTCATTGGCTGTCACATTGTATCAGTGGCTTGTCATTCACTGAAATCCAAGCACTAATTGGATCCGGGGGGACTGTCTAAATTGCCAGGCAAGTCGAATCCAGTGCACTTTTCATCACTTTTCATGCCGTCCTAACAGAGTTAAAGCGTAGCCCTTTCAGGATGGCATGAAATGGCCGCAAGGGGTTAACATCCCTTCAAAAAGGTCTGAAAACACTGGGACAGTGTCTTTAAAATCAGAAAGACATCTGGTCATCCTATGTTAGAACATATTCTTTTTATTAAAATACAACTAAGTGGCTGCGCCACACCTCAGGCTTAAAGGGACATTCCGGTCAAAATTGAAATGCATTTAGATAAATTACATCTTTGAATAGAAACATATTTGCAACGTATGTATAGGCAAAAATGCTTCTAGTAAAAGGTATCACTGTTTTATCTGCATGTGCATGTGAAGCATAGCTATTCTCAGTGCACCAGCATTTTAAATACTGCAGCTGCTCAGAGCACCAGTGGGGCTAATATCATGTCAGCGGCTTATAGCATATCATGTCATTAACAAATTGGGGCATTATCAGATGATACAAGCACCTTAGACTCTCTGAGCAAATGCTGCGTTTAAAATGCTGGTGCACGGAGCATACTTAAATACACTTATGAAACAGCTATAGCTTTTATTAGAAATGTTTTTGCTAATGCATGTATTTAACAAAAATGCTTCTATTCAAAACTGAAATGCATTCAATTTTGGCTGGAATTTCCCTTTAATGCTGCTGTTATTAAAGGTAGGTACTTATTTGTATTTTTTTTTGTATGTTAAAAAGATGGTCTGTGTTGCTGATACATAATGTTGTAGAAAATGCTATTAATGCAGTAGCAGTTGCAAATGGGGATAAACATATAGTTTAAGTCACTTGTCTAAACAACTGGTTTACGTACAGGCAAATTCACAGTTTCATTACAACCCACACGCAATCCAACAACATGACTAGACCTCTCACTAAATACAAACAACTATGTATAAAAGAACCCCCAATTCGCCATACGCTTTCGCTTATATATAAGATATTAATTACCCCATTCCCGGGGCACCCTATCCCATACTTAGAGAGCTGGGAAAAAAACATAGGAGTAATAATTCCACAACTCAAAGGCGCAAAGATCATTAGAACAACACTAAAAACCACCATCTCCACGGCCGCTTTAGTAGTAAAAGGGCCATTAAACCCAAATTTTCTCTTTAATGATTCAGATAGAGAATACATTTTTAAAAATCATTCCAATTTACTTCTATTATCTAATTTGCTGCAATCTTTAGATATCCTTTGTTAAAGAAATAGCAATGCACATTGGTGAGCCAATCACATGAGGCATCTATGTGCAGCCACCAATCAGAAGCTACTGAGCCTATCTAGATATGCTTTTCAGGAAAGAATATCAAGAGAATGAAGCAAATTAGATAATAGAAGTAAATTAGAAAGTTGTTTAAAATGGTATTCTCTATCTGAATCATGAAAGAAAAAATATAGGTTTAATGTCCCTTTAACCTGAAACTACTACATAGGTGGTATTACACTCCTCAAAAAATACATTGCTTATTTCACAAAGCTTCAAATAAATGCTGGCACTGCAGTCATGTAAATAGTGGTATGACTCACATGTGGTGGTGGTGCACGGCCATCTAAAATCTATGGAGATCGGTTATTTCTGAAGTGGAAGATATTTTAGAAATCCAGTTCCCTCTAGACCCACTGCTCTGGCTATTAAATAAACCCCCTAAAATAAGACATAAAACCTTTCTCAAATTATTTTTTATAATGTCAAATAGTGTGAAGTTTTTGATAGCCAAGAATTGGAAAACGAAAGACCCACCTACCATTGATATGTGGATACAAAAAGTATCCGAATCAATTCGGATACGTATTCGGACATACTGACAACATGGGAGTCATACCTTAAGAATAGATCATTTTGACAAGGATCAGGGGCTCTTGAGGTTAGACATGAGGAGAGAGTGTAATGTAGAATAATAGGCTATTTACATATATATCTATAAATATGTGTGAGAAACCGTGGAAGACCTCTTGATTTTATGAACACTACACATAAAGGACCTGGGGGCTTCTGTTTGAGTCGTTGTTGGTTGTACTAGTCCACAGTTTTAGTTGTATTATTAAAAATAAATTAGCTCAAACACCTTATTATATGATGCCTTTTTGTTTTCTAAATGTTTTACATAAGGAGCTGCGTCTCCAATACTTGTAATTTTTCTTTTATACTTTCCTAAATAAAGCTAATTTAAAAAAAAAACAACAACAAAAAACAACAAACAAACATATAGTTTAAGTCAACTCCAGGACAGCAACGGGCTACTGGGAACTAGCTGATCTGGTGAGCCAATGACAAGAGGCATTTGTGTGCAACAACCAATCATCAACTAGCTCTTAGTAGTGCATTGCTACTCAACAGCCTACCTAGGTATGATTTTCAACAAAGGATACAAAAAAATAAAGTACATTTGATAAAAGAAGTACATTGAAAAGTATCTTATAATTGTAGGTGATTACACCTTTTAAATACAGGATCTAAGCTCTAGCTTATGTAAGGAGCATGGTGCAACATATTGTACAGCAAAAGTAAGCAAAATAAGCAACTAATTTATTTATTTGGAATTCAATTTGAGTATAATGTCCCTTTAATGTAACTTGTATGGTGCATGATACTGTTTAGGAGCCATAGTATACTTTACTTCACTGATGTAAGTTTACTGACTTATAATTCACTAGCTTCTGATAGATTCCAAAGATATGGATCACTGTACATAAATAATACAACTGACCATCTTTATCTCTCTTTTGCATTTTTTCAGAAGCATCACAAGACTGTGTAAAAGGCCTTAAGGCACAAATCTTCCAAAAACAACTGGTCTGCTGTGTAACTGATGGAAAATAATTTAGACCAAAACAAAAATAATAACATCTGTGAAATACAGAATCAATGACAAAAAGAATGAAGTATTATGCCAAGAATAAAGTTGCATTGTAGAGGGGAACAGACATTCAGACTAGCCCTTTGTCAAGATTCAGATGAGCAGATAAAATGTAACATTTTTATGCACTTTAGAAGCTGCCTATAGATAATATCAAAAAAGTAATTTTCATTCAGAGCTGTCTTACTATTGAAGTTTAGTCCAGTTCATCTTAAAGGGACATAATACTCATATGCTAAATCACTTGAAACGGATGCAGCATAACTGTAAAAAGCTGACAGGAAAATATCACCTGAGCATCTCTATGTAAAAAAAGAAGATATTTTACCTCACAATTTCTTCAGCTCACCAGAGTTGCTCAGCTGCAGGTAAAAAAAAAAAATATGAAGAAATGAACAGCAGCCAATCAGCATCAACAGTGCTGAGGTCATGAACTCTTTTATTGTGATCTCATGAGATTTGACTTAACTCTCATGAGATTTCATAGTAATTTTCCTTAAACTGAATAGGGAAATAAGATGAGTGTGCACGTAAGCTCACTCCCTTAGCTGTCCCGGGACAGACATACTGATTAGCTGCTTAGAAGTCCTTTACAATAGGATGTGGCTACTGAGGAATTTTTGAGGTAAAATATCTTTCTTTTTTACATATATATGTTCAGGTGATATTTTTTAGTGAGCTTTTTACAGCTATGCTGCATCACTTTCAAGTGTTTAAACATTTGGGTATCATGACTTTAAGGGAACAGAAAATGTCAAAACTGAAATGTGCATGGGTGCATATAAATTTTGGATTAACCCAAAATGCCTTAATAGTGTAAACACAGCTGGGACTGCACTCTTCTATGACTATGGACTAGATTACAAGTGGAGCGTTATTTTAATGTCTGCCCGTAAAGGGGAAAATGTGCCAGTTTATAGGTGCACGTTAAATAACCAGCCATTACAAATGGCTGGAAATGCTACCACGAGCTTGCGGTTTCACTTTGTGCTCAGCGCAATTAACCAGAGGTCTGATGATAAAAAGTTGCCCAAATTGCCCACCCAAATAAAGTGGACAGTTCTTTAAAATAAA